>NC_043704.1:154142491-154148735 GCF_006229205.1 Suricata suricatta
CCCCCCCCCCCCCCCCCCCCCCCCCCCCCCCCCCCCCCCCCCCCCCCCCCCCCCCCCCCCCCCCCCCCCCCCCCCCCCCCCCCCCCCGTCGTCCCATAGACCCCTCGCTTTCCCGCACATTCTGATAAGACCAAACCACATATGGGAGCAACGCCGCTGCTCCTGTATCAGACGTAAACCAAACGGCTGGCTTGCTGGTCTGTGCCGTCCGTTCATTGTACTTTGGGTCCTGAATTCATTTTTGTTTCCCATTCCCTCTACATTTCCTGGTTCCAAACAGGATATTCTGATAGCGCTTCCCACACAACCAGAAGCAGGAAGCACCTGAAAAGTCATGAGAAAAATGCCCTTGTGCCAAACACCGATCTTTTAAGAATTCAGAAGTGTGAGACAGTTTGGACAGGGGCCCACGTACCTCGAGGCTTTCTTCTATTAAACCAACCGTGCAGCATTCTGAAGAGAGCACAGGTGAGCCTCAGAGAGACCCACAAGGAGGCTACGATGTGTGGCCTTTCTTTTTTTTTTTCAATATTTTTTTTATTTTTGAGTGAGAAAGAGACAGCATGAGCAGGGGAGGGGCAGAGAGAGAGGGAGACACAGAATCGGAAGCAGGCTCCAGCCTCTGAGCTGTCAGCACAGAGCCCGACTCGGAGCTCAAACCCACAGACCTCGAGATCATGACCTGAGCTGAAGTCAGACACTTAACCGACTGAGCCACCCAGGCGCCCCCAAACAATGTGTGGCCTTTCTAAGCACTTCTGGAATTTCTCATGAGCCCCTCACGATAACCTTCAGGAGTGACGTCGTGGAGTGTTAGAGCACGTGTGCCTGCAGAAGGCCCAGTCACAGGCGTGAGGCCACAGAGGCCAAGGCACGGAGGAGCAGGCCGCCCCAGCCTCCCACGTCCCTCAGCGGCCCTCCAGCTAGTCCCCAAAACGCACACTCAGCAGCCGCCGGGCCCCTCCCCCTCCCAGCACTCACCGCCACGACCGACATGGATTCCCACCGCAGGCTCCCTGTGGCATCCATCCCTCCAGGCGCAAATGAAATAAGCTGTCTTAATGCCACTGAGAGCCGGGTGCCACTCAGGCCCTGAGGGGTGCGCCCTGCAGGGTACAGGCTGGGTGAAATTCTCCCCACACGGCTCTCCCATTCATGAAACACCACGTTCCCACTGCTCCCCTGTAGACTGGGAACTCCTAACAGCCAGGACGGTGTCACGTGGGTTTGATCTGTCAGGCCCTTCAGATGACGCGGACTCCATTCCTAGTGGGCACATCAGTCACCCCACAGTGATTAACAGACACGTGCCTAGCACATAGGACGTCAGCGCAGAATACACACTATGAGCATGTACATGTTTAGTACACATGCATGTACACACACACACACACACACACACACACACACACTGGGCACTATTCTGAGAATTTACAGGTTTGAACTCACTTCATCATATTCACAGGCCACTTAGCTTAGGCACAGCTTAGGACATTAACAACGCCTGCACTTGAACTCTGGCCGTCTAGGTCCAGAGTCCGTGCTCTCAGCCACCATGCTACTTTGCCTCTCCACTGCACGGCACATGAAAAACAGACTGCAAAGAGAAACTTGGCCTTGAGCGCGCCGCACCACATCTCTAGTCCTCAATAAAGATAGGCTGGTCGAGAGGACATCCAAAGGGTCCTGTCAAATTGTGAAATATTTCCATTGTGGGGTACTTAGCCGTAATGTGATCCCTGCTTGGAATGGAGAGCTTGAGTCACCGAGTGTTTCCACATTAAGAGGAAACTTGGTCACTTTAAGACCAAAAGTAGTCCACAAAGCTGGGAGGCGGGCATCCCCAAAGTCAACAGAGCAATTGTTTTAGGGGCTGCTCTGACTCCCCAACACTTCCCCGCCAACCCCATGAATGAGGTGAGACACAGCAGTGTGCGTGTGTCCACAGGAAAGGAGCGGCAGGCAGGGGGTGGGGTGAGGAGAGACCTCCATTTTGCTACTTTTCTGGCCGGCTCCCTCTGGCCATCATTAAGTCAAGGAACAGTGAAAAAGCCTTCCTGGAAGCCCGAGTCGATCCCACATCCACTACTGCGTGAGGAGTCTCGGATCCCGTCAGCTTCAACTGCACAATGACCACAAAATCTCCATGACACACAGCAGGCATCCGTTCCTCACTCCCGCTCTGCCGATCAGCTGGGCTCTGGCCACGGGTTCGGTTCAAGCCTGTTCACACGTAGCTCTTCTGGGAACAGTGAGCCACAGGGGCCACGCTCTCCGGTGAGGATCCCAAGCACCCGGAAGGGAAGAAACACGCAGCTCCTCCCAAGGCCAGGGCTCCGAGCCCACACACGCTTGCGAACGAGGGACGCCTGTGGCACAGGCCCAACCCAACCTGCCACATGGCCCTGCTGCGGCCCTCCGCCTCCGCCTGCCTGCCCAGCGCCGTGCCAGAGCTGCCGACAACAGGAAGGCAGGCCGGGACACCCAGGATGTCCACGTTTGGGGAGTTCAGTCACCCTCTCCTGTTCCGTGACGGCTGCTGACTCTTATTAAATTCTCATTTAAACTAGAAATGTCAAAACACACATGGAGATCACCTAACCAGGAGGGCACAGAACAACTTGCTGAGGTCAGACAGATGGAAACGTCAAATCGTAGCTCTCCCATTTACTGTAGGAGCGACCTTCGGCGACATACTTAAACGGAGTCTGGGCTCCGTCATCTGTGCCAGGACAACGGCAGCACCGGAGCCCACCTTGGGGGGCCCACCCATCCCCCCCCCCACTCCCAGCCCGCACCATTTCCATGATACAGCCTGGCCACCAGGGGCCTTCCTTGTCCCCACACACAGCAAGACAGAGTGGTGGAGAGACTCCAGCCCCCACGCCCCGCAGGTGCGTTCCACGCTGGCCCCAGAGCTCCCCAGACACTTGCCCACGACGGGAGCCTGCAGGCTGCCATCCCTGCCCTTTCTCACTTCCCACGCTCCCACTGATGCCTTCTAGCACGACCTCCCGAAGATTCCCGGCTTCAAACCCAAGCGAAGAAGAAGAGCTGTTCTCTAAGGGAGTGTAAAGATGAAGTGCGAGAACGTGTGAGTCCCCAGACCAGCACCGGCCTAGCCTAATCTCACATCCGCGGACGACAGACGCGTAGAAGCGTGAGCCACAGTGGCGAGTGGCGCACGACATCGGGCTCTGGAGGCCACCTCAGAGGTCGGTCCTTTTGCGTCCTGACGCTTATGGCAGTATTCGGAAGACTCGCTGGGGACGGCAACGTGTCCACGTTTCACACGTCTTCTGGGAAGACCAGCGTGCTGGTCCTGTTGCGTAACGAGTTTGGCTTCCATCATCCTGCCTCCAGCACCCGCACTGATTTCCCCACCTCTCCCGGGGCCAACAAGCTACCCAAAAAGCCGGTCCAGGGGCTCTGCCTTTTCTTCCCGGGGAGAGACGTGAGGAATGGGCTGGGTAGCTATCTCTCCCTCCCGCTTGACTGACTACGTCACACCTATTTTTCAGATGAAGTGTTTCTTCAACTGGGGCAATGCAGGCAAAACACGGCCAGCGTTCAGTCCCCCCACGAGGCCTGGCCACAGCTGGCCAACGCGACACGGAGGAAAGCGCAGGCTCACCCTCGCGGAAGGACGGGGCTCGTGGCTCCTGCACAGGGCACCTGCTCGGGACACTCGAGTCCCCTTCAGGGCCCCGGAGGGTCCTCCACGAGGCAGAAAAATGAATGTGTCCAGACAGCATTTCTCAGAACCACTTTTGGTGGCCACAGATTTGAAACCTGGGAAACCCCAGGGAGACCCAGAGGAAATGTGGACAGAGGCTGGCGGAGACTTCAGTCCAAACAAATAAATGAGGGGGCTAATTAAAATATAGCCAGCACAGCACTTAAAGAGGAAACAAATCCTATCTCACTGGGAATTAAGGAACAAAATCCTGAGTATCCAAGTCACAAAACTGATGAAAAGGAAAGTGTTTTCTGAATCCTTAGAGCTCAAGTTCAACTAAGCTAAATAACATCATTTTGATCAGCTCAAAAACATTTTTTAATGCACAAAAATAATGATGATGATGATGATGATGATGATGATGATCAGCTCATGGTCCCAGTGTCCAGGAGTTCGGAGGTTTTAAGCAGGAAGCCCGAGAAAATGTTTCCTTCCAAGGCCCAAAGGGCCCTTGGCAAGGTCTTAAAGCCGCCCTGAGGCTGCGCTGAGCAGCCGGGAAGGAAAATCATCCGTCCCCTCTTCTTCTTGCCGCAGGACATTTGTCCGCTGAGCTGTCTCGGAGCCGTAGGCTCACCTGGCAGCTGGGACTGTGGGGACTATCTGGACCAACCTCGGAATTTTGCGGGGGGGGGGGGCATCGAGGTCCAGAGAGAGAGAGTATGCTTCCCAAGGCTGCATGGCGTGTGCCAGTGCCAGAAAACCAACTCCTGCCTGATGGCTTGGCTGAGGCTCAGTGAATTTTGGTCTGAGGCTTCATATAGCTCCGTAAGCACCACGGAGTCTGGGGCAGAGATGGGCAGAAGTGGGCAGGGCCTGGAACCATGGGCCCCTGGCCGCCCCCCTTCCCTGGGCAGGGCCATGGTGCCAAGAGGCCAACCGGGGACCAGTGCTGCCCTCCGGTCAGAGTTTGGCAAGCTGAGGGAAACGGGACAGGACGATGGGGGTGGTTTAGGGCACCCTGGGGAGGGGAGGGGAGGGGGTGGGGGGGCAGGTGGGGGAGGGGTGGGGAGAGGTGGGGGAGGGGCGGTGGGGGAAGGGTGAAGGAGGGTGGGGTGGGGAGCCGCCCTCACCTTCATAGCAGGGGATCAGCGTCCTGCCTCTGGCCTGCAGGTTGGACGGGATGAGGTAACAGAAGCCGTGTGGCAGGATGTGGTCTGTTTCGTAGTAGATGTTCTTCCAGCGGTGCGCACAGGCCTGAGGGACAAAGAGGGGGTTCAGAGCAGGCAAGTCACCCCAGCAGGTCCCAGAGCAGAGCCCCGGCAACAGCAGGGGGCTGTGTGGGAGGAGGGGGCAGAGGGGCCAAAAAGCCACCCTCTCTCCCGCCCCGGGTGGCACTGGCACTGTTCGGGGCATTGGCAGCCTACAGGAGCGAGTCCCGGAGGCTGCTGGGAAGAGAGGAAGCAAATACGCAAACTAAGGAGGGTCGTACCTAGCGCTGAGCACTGGGAAGGAAAGACCCACGGTTAGGGGACGGAGACTCTGAAGGCGGGAAGGATGGAGGTCAGGGAGGGGGGAGAGCAAGCCAGCCACGCTTTGTGTGCAGGCAAGAGTTCCAGGAGAGGGGGCATCAGGTGCAGAGGGAGCCCCGGAGGAAGGCTTGAAGGGTCGAGGGAAAGGAGGCTGGGCTGGGCGGGGCTGTGGTGGGAGGGAAGGGGTCAGAGAGGGGACGGGGCCAGCCCACGGGTGTCTTACAGACCTTGCGGACCATGACCTTAGTGGACGTGCAAGGGAAGCCACAGGGCCTCACACAGGTGAGCGGCCTGATCTGGTTCACAGTCTGGAGAGAGACGGTAGCGCCATGTGGAGGCCACGGGTGGGCAAGAGTGGACGTGACCGTCAGGCGAGAAGGGATGCTGGCCTGGCCCAGGATGGGGGCAGGGGACGGGGAGAGGGGCACGGCTTCAGGGGGCACAGCGGATGTGCCCTGGGGAACCACCCAGGTGGGAGAGCGGGAAAGGCAGGAAAAGGAAACCAAGTGAAGACTAAGACAACTGCTAGCGGCCACCCGGAGGCCCCGAGGCAGGGGGAGCGTGGCCTGTGTGAGTGGACGAGGGGGACAGACAGACCCCTTGTAGGCTCCCGAGCAGCCTCTCAGGGCAGGGTCCAGCAGACGCCGACTGGAACTGGGGAGGGGCGCATCGGTCCCCACCCGCCACAGAACCCCACAGCCTCACACTCGATGTAACTGCCCGCTCCAGTTACATGTGTGTGTGACCTCGCACTTCCCAAGATGCACAGGTTTGATGAGGGGCTGACCCACTTCCCCCGCAGGCATACTCTCTGTCCCCCCACTTCCCCCACGGGCACTCTCTCTGGCCCCCCCACTTCCCCTGCGGGCACTCTCTCTGCCCCCCACTTCCCCCATGGACACTCTCTCTGCCCCCGCCCTTCCCCCGCGGGCACTCTCTCGCCCACCCACCCCCCCCCCGCTTCCCCCACGGGCACACTCTCTGCCCAGCTGTTTCTCAGGGACACACACCACTCACTTCTGCTCCTAGGTCATTC
>NC_043704.1:154148835-154150228 GCF_006229205.1 Suricata suricatta
CGCCCACCCCCCCCCCCCCCGCTTCCCCCACGGGCACACTCTCTGCCCAGCTGTTTCTCAGGGACACACACCACTCACTTCTGCTCCTAGGTCATTCTGACCTAAAACTGTATTTTCCTAAAATATTGCATTTTCAAATAATCAGGCTTTTTGTTTGTTTGTCTAAAGTTTATTTGAGAGTGAGAGAGAACGAGGGAGGAGCAGAGAAAGAGAGAGAGAATCCCAAGCAGGCTCTGAACCACCAGTGTGGATGGAGCCCAATGCGAGGCTCAGTCTCACGAACCATGAAGTATGAACTGATCCAAGATCAAGAGTCGGATGCTCAACTGACTGAGCCGCCAAATATTTTGGCGCCTGAAAATAATCAGAGCTTTTAACTTCTTGGTTTCTTTCCTTCAAACGCACAACAGATAGTAACATTCAGCATCTACAGGGCCCACATTTGATTTCTTCTGCAACCCCAGAGGGAAGCCAGAGGCGTCTTTGGGATCCCTGTTTTGCACACGGGAACCCCAAGTGTCAGACTGACTCACTGACGTCTCAGAGCTCGCAAGGGCCGCAGACAGGACCAGGACCTACCGCTGCAGGTCCTCCTTGTCTAACGAGAAAATATTTTCCATTTTCCATTTAAAAGTTCCCGTTCCTGCAATCCCCATCAAAATAACACCAGCATTCTTCACAGAGCTAAAACAAACAAGCCTAAAATTTGAATGGAACCACAAAAGCCCCCGAAGAGCCAAAGCAGTGCTGAAAAAGAAAACCAAAGCCGGAGGCATCACAATCCCAGACGTCACGAAGTCTGTACTACGAACCTGTCACCATCGGGACAGCGTGGCCCTGGCACAAGAACAGACATTCAGATCAACGAACAGAACGAGAGCCCATAAACAGACCCAAATCTTCAGCAAAGCAGGAAAGACTATCCGACGGAACAAAGACAGTCTCTTCAGCAGGTGGTGCTGGGAAACTGGCCGGAGACATGCAGAAGAATGAGCCTGGACCGCTGTCTTACACCAGACCCCCAAATAAACTCAAAATGGATGAAAGACCTAAACGTAAGACAGGGAGCCATGGAAATCCTGGAGGAGAAAGCAGGCAAGAAGCTCTCTGACCTCAGCCACAGGAACTTCTTTCTCAACACATCTCCAGAGACCAGGGAAACAAAAGCAAAAATGAACTATTGGGACCTCATCAAAATAGAAATTTTCTGCACAGTGAAGGGAACAATCAGCAAAACTAAAAGGCAACTGATGGAATGGGAGAAGATATTTGCAAATGACATATCAGATAAAGGGTTAGTATCCACAATCTATAAAGAACTTATCAGACTCGACACCCAAAAAACAAGTAATCCAGTGAAGAAATGGGCAAAAGACATGAATAGACACTTTTC
>NC_043704.1:154150328-154157489 GCF_006229205.1 Suricata suricatta
AAAACAGATGAACATAAGAGAAGGGAAGGAAAAATAATATAAAAACGGGGGGGGGCGGGGGCAAAACATGAGACTCTTCAATATGGAGACCAGACAGAGGGCTGCTGGAGCGGCTGTGGGAGGGGGAGGGGCCGCATGGGTGAGGGGCACTGAGGAATCTACTCCTGAAACCACTGGTGCACTATATGCTATCTAACTTGGATGTAAATTAAAAAATAAATTAATTTTTTTTTAAAGTTCCATTCCTGCCCAAGAAGCACTCAAACCCACCCCCCGGAGGGGGCTCTTCTAGCTGCTGGTCTTCCTGGCCTCCCCAGCGGTCCAGGCGCCGGCGAGAAATCCACTCTGGGGCCGAATGAAATGCCAGGTCACCGAGGGAGAGAGGGGCCCCTTTGGGCTTGCTCGTCCCTCAGCTCGTCCTGATGAAAGTCACCGCCTGCCAGTCTCTGCTTTTCACTCCTTCACATCGGCCGCCGCAGGACCCCTGGGGACAAGGCCGCTCACCGCCCACGGGCAAAACTACCGCAAGGGCAACTCTGCCCCCACGTTGGCCCTCTGAGATGAACTGCATAAAACTGTCTCTTGTTATCACTTGCACCGCAGAGCACTTTCATCCCCACCCCCCCACCGCCGGTCCTGCGTGGTGCCCAGAGCAGCTTCCCCGGGCCCCGTGCAGACCCGTCACAAAGCACACGGTCTCTCCCTTCCACCGAGTCGTCGATTTTTAAAAATTTCCGTTCTGACTCGGATCTGATGGCTTGCAAACTTGAATCACTTCTCTCGCTGGCTGGCAAATTACTTCCAGTTCAGCTTATAGATTCAGCAAAGCCCTTGGCTTCTAGGGCTTTCCATGTTTTATTGTACTTCTGGGCTGGAGGGACTATAAAGAGAGGCAGATGTTTATCACCGGCATGCCGACTCTTCTGAGGAAGGACATTCTGCATTTAATGTCTAGTTTATTGTCTCCTCATTTGTTTTTGTTTTTTGTTTAAGTGCCATAAACTGTTTAAGGAGTGATCTTGGAGAATTCCTAGACAATCTAAATATTGCATCTCACAGTAAACGAAACTAAAATTAAGGCACACTGTGAGGTCAGAGATCAAAGTGTCAAAGGCAGTACGCTTGTAGGCAAACAGAGAAGAGTGTTTCTGAACATAAATTACAGGAAGAAAAGACTGTTTAGCCCCGATTACCATTATGTATACACACACATGTCAATCTGACTCCTACATTAAAAAAAAAAATTCCTAGGGACCGTCTCCAAAGGATTACTAACCCCATCAATCTCTCCAAATGTGTTCTGCCCAAGGGCGGAAGGGGGCAGAGCAGGGAAGGAAGAACATTCTCTAGAAACAACAAGACTGAGCAAACTCAGATTCCAGATGATCCTGAGCAAGGGGACAGGGTCTAGCATTACCCCAAATCTTATAATTTGACATCTTTCAAGTTATAAGGGTTGTTTTTCACTCCCCCCACCAAAAAAGAAATAAAAAGTAGAAAATGAGCAATTTATTGCAAAGATCTTCTTTGTTGTATGGAAACAGCACGTCCTTCTGGGGGAGAGGCAGGGAGGACCCTGGGCCTTTCCCGATGGCTCAGCCACAGAGACACTTGGGTCCCACCCCGCCCTCTTACACAGATGGCCAGGGCTGCACCACGCCTCAGGTCCACCCTGCACAGCCGGGGCCAGAGAACTCCCCACCGGCAAGGAGGCCCCCACACCCCCAGCCCCCCTCCGAGGGGGCAGGTCGTGGCCCGCAGGGCCCAGGGAAGGGGCTTCTGGGAGGCTGGGAAAGCGTCCCTGAGGCTGTCAACCAAACGACAACTCATCGAAGTAAACACAAAGTACTTGTGTGCCCCCTCCACATGTGTCACGGCACGTTAAATGTTCTCTAGTCACAACCACGGCGACAGAAGTAAATGCAAATCTGTTCGCTGCTGCACCTTCGAGACAAGTGGACAGATGAGAAATCGGGAGCAGACAGGGGCCTCCCTGACGTTTGGAAAGGACACGGCGTAGAGCCCAGAGCGCTGCAGCCACGAGGAATAATCTGGATGCTTCAATTATTTGTTGTCTGAGCCTTGGAGACTCGTGACAAGCAGAAAGCCTCAGACTTGAACATTCTGAGGTGCCCTCGCAAATCCAGGAAAAGAGTCCGTGCCCAGAGTTGGCTGGGTGGTCATGGCAAGAAACGGTTTTTTTCCTGAGCTCTTAACCTGTCATCTGTGCGCGGGCGAGTGCAGGGCGATGGCGTGGGAGGGGGCGTGCGCCCTCGGGTGCTGTGTCTGCATCTGGTGTCACCGGGTCAGGGAGGAAAATAGGAAGGTACCACAACCCCTGTGAGCCAGGACTAGCAGACATGCAGCCAATGTCCGCACACGAAGCTCAGGGCTCAGGGCTCCGGAAATGTCATTTGGACGCTTGACGCCCTGTCCCAGCTCGCAAGTTCCCATGTGTTCCTGACTTGGAGTCAGCACCAGATGTGGTTTTCAAACAAACACCTACCACCCCCTCCTCAGACCCACAGAGGACGCAGTACTACGTCCCACACTCACACCCAGGTGCCCCCCGAGCGCTCAGAAGGCGCCCGAGTAACGCCCATCTTCCTGTGTTTCATTTTAAAATAAATACTTGCCTAGCAGAAAGCCCTGACAGGCAGGTTGACACTAAAGAAAAAAAGCAAGTGGATGCGAGGCCTCCAAAATGTCAATATGGATGAGGTCACTGCTCCCAGTGCCCTGCCATCACCTACCATTTCTAGGGTCATTTCACAGCATTTTGCCTCCTGTTTCTGTCAACCACTCGGCCACCAGGAAGACGCGGCAGCTGGCTTGCTTTCTAATTGCTTTAACAGGGACACTCAGCCCTTACGTTATGCAAACACACATTTCGATGCCGCTCCTTGGAGAGGCCATCTCCGGGCACTGCCAGCGGACAGTGTAAAGGGTAAAAATGTCATCTCTCCCCAAGCAGCTTCCATAAAAAAGGAGACATACACACGGCAAACTACACTTACACAGGTTACAACAGAACGCTGCGCTCCTAACGACACAAAAGACGCTAAGCTTCTTCCAGAAAGCACGGTCACCAATGGCAGGCCTTGAGGAGGAAGCAGTCAAACCAGGGAGGACAGAGGGGCTGGGAGCAGAGGAGACTTAGGACAAGCGCTTCCCAGCAAGACGGCACGGACGCAAAAAGCCACGAGGACAACTCGATGACAACTAAGGATCCAACTCAAAGATGGGCAAAGGAGTCAAACGGACATTCCTCCCAAGACGGTGTATAAATATCCAGGAAGCACATGAAAAGACGCTCAGTGTCACGAATTAGTAGGGAAAGTCAAACCAAAGCACGATGAGATACCATCTTGCGCCCGTTAGGTTGGCCCCCATTAAAGAAAAAAACATGTTGCCAACGGTGTCGAGAAATTGGAACCCTTCTCTTGGGCACCGTTGGTGAGGATGTAAAACGGCACACCGCTGCGGGAAACCAGGGTGGCAGCACCTCAGAAAACATCACGGGTAGACTTTCCACAGCATTTAGCCGCGCCACTTCCGGACAGAGACAACAAATACTGAAACCAAGGTCTCGAAGAGATAATCGCACACTTGTGGTCAGAGCAGCATCATTCACAACAACCCAAATATCCACCAGTGGGTAAACAGACAATGGCGTATATGTACAACAGAGCAGTGTCTGGCCCTAGAAAAAAGAAATACTGTCTTATGCTGCAACGGAGATGAAACTTGAGGACATTCTGCCAAGGCAATAAGCCAATGACAAGACAAGCACGGCCTGAGTCCCCTCCCGTGAGTTCTCGAAAGAGTTCAACGCTTAGCAGCAGGAGGATGGTGGCCGCCGGGGGCCGGAGGGCGGGGAGGGAAGTGCTCGATGGGTGCAGAGTTGGTTCTCCAAGATGACGAAGGTCAGAGATCTGCAGCCCAACAGCATGCACGCAGGCAACACGACTGTCCCACACGTGTCAAAATGGCTAAGACGGTAAATGTTAGGTTGTGTCTTTGCCACAATAAAAAAAAAAAAGCCATGAGGAAAATGGACGCTGCTGTCAGCCCCGTTCTCAGCGCCCACAGGGCAGCTCCTCGAAGGGACGAAGCAGTACCCGCGTCAGACGTGAGGCGAGCCACTCTGCGTGCCGTGGACAGAACCAGACCCGGAGGATCGCAGCAGACTGTCGGGTCGCGGCTCAGTCACCGCTCGGCCCAGCTCTGACTTCTCGGCTTCCTTTGCTAAGCCATCCCCGTGACCCTCACCGCCGCTCACGTCCCCAGAGGTGGCCCCTCCTCTCACCAACGTGCAGTGACACAGAAGCCTCTGGAAATAAGTCCCCGGCTGCACAGAGGTTATCCTTCTGGGGGAACGGAAATGTTCTCCCGGGAACAACCTGTGACTCCAGGCCCCACGTGCCCCGAGCATCGTGTGTGGTACCTCACCCAGACGGCCACCGCCTCCGTTCCGAATCTTGACCGCAGGCCGCCCTGATTTGTAGATGGGTCAGCTTCTTCCCGGCTTTCTCGAGGACGGCCGACAACATTCCAGCCTTCCTGGGGCCGAGCTGACCTGTCAGGGTCAGGCCACTGCGCTGGAGGCTTGGAGATGGTCCAGGGCAGCCCACAGCAGCAGACACAGAGCCCGACAGCGGGGCTAGGGGCCTCCACAGACCGAGCGGTTCCAGGAAGGCGGCCCTCCACGCCGGCGACAGCGTCCAGCTGCCTCTGCCCTCCCCCGAGGGCCTGGCAGCGCGGAGGCCAACCGTGTGGGGAGCCAGTGGGCCGGATTCCCACCAACAGCCTCTCCCACCAAAGCGGGCTCCTCGGAGTGGGGAAGGAAGCATTTGCCTAGGTCCTTAAGGAAAACCTGTTTCCCCCAGGAGGGAATAAAAGTATAGAAAACCCTCAACTCTACAGCATGAGGCCCAGAGGAAGCCCTCAGGAAGCGGCAGCTGGTCGGGTTTCCCTCCCTGACCTTAGGCGTTCGGAAGGAAAACCTTCACACGGCTCCCAGGGACAGCCAGCGACCGGGAAAGGCCTATGAGGTCAGAACGCCGGTTTTCTCAGTGGAGACGGGCACAGGGCGCATCCGGGCCTTAGCAACAGGGATGCAGGAGTATGGATGTGAAAAAGCCACCAGGTCGTTCACGTCAAGGTGTGTGCGTAGGTGCTTAGTGTCGTGCCTCAAGAGGAAAGAGGAAAAGAAAAAGGAAAAACTGGACAGCACTTCGGAGGCAGTTACAAATTCCCGTTCTGTGGAGTCTAGTGAGACTCTGGGCGCTGTCCAACTCGGTAGCCAGGAGCCGCGGGCCCTGCTGGTCCCTAGAACCGTGGCAAGCAGGGAGGACTGGATTTTTAATTGGAGCAGCTTACAGCGCACAGACTCCCCGTGGCTGGCCACCACCTCGCTGGCTGGCGTAGCCCTCCACAAGCCTCCAGGCCAAAGACGTCTCTGTGCACCTCCTCCAAGCACCTAACGGATCCCAACGCCATACGTACTCTGGGAGCCAAACATAGTTGGCCCTCGAACGACACGGGCGTTTGGGGCACCAGCCCTGTCATGCAGTGGAAAATGTGCATAAAATTTTGACTCCCCAAAAACTTAACGAATAGTTGACCTGAAGCCTTCCCGAGCACATCAAAGAAGGTTAACACGTCCTTTCTGTGTTATAGGTACTAGATACTCTATTCTTACAATACAGCAAACTAAAGAAAAGGGAGTATTAAGAAAATCACATGGCAGAGACAATACACTCGGAGTGCTGGCTGTCAACAATCCACGAGTAAGTAGACCACACGCAGTCCCAGCCTGTTCAAGTTGAAGGTCAACCGCAGAGTACTAAAGATCACACGGATTTCATGACGGATAATACTATGTAGGAAGGAACAAGAATAAACGGCTGATACACACGAGCTAATCTCCAGAGTACTGCAAAAGAAGTCTCACACAAAAGAGCACACAGGTAGCTTTCCGTTTAGACGAAGTTCTAGAACAAGCGAAAGGAATCCATGGCAGTACTAATCGTAAGAGCGACAGCCTTGGGGCGGGAGGCGCTGCCTGGTAAGGGACAGAAGAGGACTTTCTGGGACGGCAGAGAGTCCGCTACTCGACGGGGGCGGGCGCCGCACAGGCGCGGTCCTTTGTCAAAGCCCGAACTACAGTCCTAAGTCCTGTGCACTTTATGCTCACTACACCTCAGCTTAAAAAACACACACTCACAAAACTTGTGCAACAAACCAGATCAAGTGTCACGAGCCAAATCTCTGCACCTGGGACCAAACGACTGACAGATGACAAAAATAAATTGATGAGTCATCTGCTCAAGCACTAGTCCAGACGGGGCAACGGCCTCAAGACCATGCCCCCCGGTCACCGTGCGGCCCTGCCCGGGCACTTACCAGCACGCGGCCATCCGCCCCGGGCTGCCTCGCCAGGCTCACCCCCATCCACTCGTCGTCCCTGTCTTCCCGGCAGGTCTTCCCGCACGACATGCCCCGATTCTTCCCTGGATGAAAAGGAGAAAAGCCCGACTTGCTTTGAGAAATGAGGTTCCACCGGCTGCTTTTCAAAGGTCTAGCGTCCAAACGCCGGTCGCCTGCCAGTGAGGAAATAAGGAACGTGGAACAAAACGTGAATCAGCTCCATCACGATGCACGCGGCCTGGCCGAGCCGGCGTTCTGCATCGCTGGCCTTCCCGACGAGGGAAGTGGCCGGTGGCTTACGTCCTGAAGCTGGCGCCGCCACCTGTCACGGACCGGTGACGAGCGGTCCGCACGCGGGACACTTCTGAGTAGCACTAGAGAACGCCATGGACACCTCTCCTCTCCAACTGAAGAATATCAGAACAACTCTTTGTTAAAAAATTAGCTCTTGATGGGAAAGAACTGTGGAGAAAGTGAGGCCCTGAGGGAGGGTAACGGAAGAGCCCCCACTCTGTACAGATCGAGGTGTCCCCTCTACTATGTCCCTCGTCCTTCTCCAGGTAACCATGGAAGGTAGGCATCTTAGTCCTGACTTTGCAGGCAAGGAAACTGAGGCCAAAGAGGCTCCGGGACTTTCCCGGTAAGTCCCAACTAGTAACCGGCAGCCCTGGGCTCTGAACCCAGGCAGAGTCCCCTAATTCCAAAGATGGCAAATCACGTATTTTCCAC
>NC_043704.1:154157589-154173654 GCF_006229205.1 Suricata suricatta
AGGGAGGGAGGGAGGGAGGGGATGGATGGTCAGGCCACCCTGAGAAGAAAAAGAGGAAGCGTGAAGGAAGCGTGAGGGCAGGATCCCACTCCCACCTTGGCCGTGACATCCACCCACCTCGAGCCATGTCCAGTTCGGTGCATCTCCGGTCAGGGTTGGTGTGGACGCGGCACTTAAACACAGCCCCGGGGGACTTCACCGAGGTGCTGTACTTGGACTCTGCCTTCGGTGCGCCCACCAGGACCCTGCACATCAACAAGAAAGGACATTCTGTTACAACCCAGTACGGGGAAAGAGGAGGCCCCTGGTCAGATCCTGCCCAGCCACGGGTGGGTGGCCTGCGTGCTCTGGGGGCCCAAGGGGAGGGCCTCCTACAATGAGCCCGTTAGAGTTTCTCCAGGCACGTTATTTTTAAATGTTTATTTATTTATTTTGAGAGAGAGAGAGAGAGAACAAGCCTGAGTGGGGGAGGGGCCGAGGGAGAGCACAGAGAGAATCCTAAGCAGGCTCCACACTGACAGCGGGGAGCCCAAGGCAGGGCTTGATCTCACAAACCACAAGATCGTGACCTGGGCCAAAATCCAGAGTCAGACGCTTAACCAGCTGAGCCCCCCATGCGCCCCTCTCCAGGCACATTTAAAGCTCCAGGCTGGCTGGGAGCACATCCAAGCAAAGGGCTCCTATCCAGAAGCTATGAAGAACTCTATAAATCAATTTAAAAAAAACACACAGACCAACAGAATAGTGGGCCAGACACTAGACAAGAGGAGAGAACCAAACGGCCAATAAACGAGTGACCAGACCCTCGCCCACCTCAGCCGTCAGAGAAGCCGGAGTGGGATGCCGCCTCACGGCCGCTGCGAGGTGACACCCAGAACACCGACGCTGCCCGGGCCAGCCAGAGCGTGGAGGCTCCGTGGCCCTCGGACACGGCCGGGCTGGGGGCTGTAGGCCCCGACAGAGAGCCAGGCGGCGGGGTCCCGGAGCGCGGGGCATAGGCCCGCCTCGGGCAGCGGTCCCGTGTGCAGGGGCGTCTACTCAGAGACACGGGCAAAAATGCTCCAAGCTGAAAATGCAACGGCCAAAACCTCGAGGTCCCTCAGTGCTGGAAGGACAGGCACGTGGTGGTACAGAAGCAACCGCAGTCTACTCACAAATGCGGCGCCGGGCAAGACGCAAGGGACATGGGCACACACTGAGTCCATCTATCTGGGGTTTGAAGCAGGTGAAATTCAACTGGTGCTAGAGGTCATGGGTTCCCTCTGGCGAGGAGCGAGGCGGTGCAGCGAGGGAGGGGCTCCCGGGGTGGCGGGAAGGCTCTGTCTCCAACCTGAGCAGGGTCCACTCAGATACATGACAGTTCACTGAATTGCATATGTGACATGGGCACTTTTCCGGAATTGTGTGGGACACTTTAGTAAAAAAAATAAAAAGTAGGAAATTAAGAGATGCCATTTCTCTTCTGTGCTTCCTCTTCCCCTTCCTCCCGCCCCCCTGACCACACACAAAACATATACACTTAGGGGAAAATAGAAAGAAATAGTAGGGGTGTCCAATTATAAACCACATCCTTGGGGCGCCTGGTGGCTCAGTCGGTTAAGCATTCGACTTCGGCTCAGGTTATGATCTCACAGTTCGTGCGTTCAAGCCCCGCGTCGGGCTCTGTGCTGACAGCTCGGAGCCTGGAGCTGCTTCAGATTCTGCGTCTCCCTCTCTCTTTGCCTCTCCCCCATTCATGCTCTGTCTCTCTCTGTCTCAAAAATAAATATTAAAAAAATTTTTTGAACCACATCCTCTATCCCAAGGCAAACCAGAGCTAGACGGGTTCACATATGAACAAGGGCAAGAGGGAAGCTCTACATCCTCCATCTTGGACCGGAAGCCGCGGTGGGAACCGGCTGGCCCCCGCAGGGCCCCACCACTGAAGGACAAGAGCAAGCCGTGCTCAGGAGACAGACAGACGTGTTTAGGGCTGCGTGGACACAGGACATGGGGGGCTGGCCACAGGCTCCCCATGGATGTCACAGAAACGATTCTGCCGTTTCCAGAGCGGTCCAGCGCCGGGCGGACGACACGGAGCAGCACCCACCGGCACAGGCCGTGCGGACAAGGGCTCCCGAGCTGAGACTCTGAACGAGATCTACACCAGTGTCTAGAGAGCAGAAAGCGGAAGCTCCAGGCCCCTGTGCAGTGAGAACTCGAGCCGCCCCTCCGAGCGGCCGCCCGGGGACGCGCCAGGCACACCGCGAAGGAGGCGGCCCCTCGCCGTGGGACAAGCACCACCCATGACGTGCCTGTGGGGAAGCAGTCTCGCAGAGGCTGGAAGGACCCCGGAGAGCCTCTCTGGACACGTGGAAAGCTGGCCCAGGCCCCCTCACTTAGTCTTGAAAGCCTCCCCCACCTTGGGGGTCTCGATATTCACCCCTACCCTGGCAGCAGCAGGATACTGCTCCCTCCCCCGCACCCCTGCTGAAAGGAGTGGAGACAACACAAGTCTGGAACCTTCAGACGGACCCTCCGCAGGATGCACGCCCACACTCATCCTGCTCAGACACGGTCCTGGGCTCACGGCAAGGAATGCGGGGCCTGTCGTTTGTCAGGTAGGCTCCGCGCCCGACGTGGGGCTCGAACTATGTCCCGGAGATCTAGAGTCACGTGCTCTACCGACCGAGCCAGCGGGCACCCCAAGAGCGCGCGGGTCCTGCCTTAATTCCCACTGCCCTGAGCCCAAGCCCTCAACCCCCAGAGCCCAAAGGGTCTCTGAGGACACGCGGAGCCAGGGACACCCACCCTTCCCGGACCACCTCTTTCCAGCTGGGTCTCGAGAGTCAGTACTGGATCCCACGTGGGGTGTGAGAGGCGCTGGCCCCACGCTTGCCCGCGGCCCCTCGGGAGCCCCCAGGAAGCGGTCCCTCCAGGTGCCGGCTGGCGGCCCCCGCTGCTGCGGCCCAGCCCGCCGCCCTGGAGCCTCGGGGAGCCCTGTCCCGCGCAGGGGTCACGCCGGGCGGCTCCACTGGCTCCTGGTGGCTCTGACGCAAATGCAGCATGCCACGCAAAATGCAACTCCCGCGAGGAGAAAGCCACATGAAGGGATGAGCCCCCCCAGCTCCTGGGGCTGAGCAGTTCTGTTCTGACAGGCGAGAAGGGTCCGCAGTGACGCGTCTGCACTGCGGACCCTCCACCGCCGTCCCCCACGGCAGGCCGCAGGAGCGGGAGCCCACAGCGCCTCCAGGGCTCCGAAGCCCCAGTGGGCCGGGGCCGGGTCCAAAAGTTCCCACAAACCCCAAATGTGCATTCACCCGGTGAGCAAACACCACTTGCAATTCATGTCATTAAAAATCACAAAAAATAGACGAAGGGGAGACCTACTCACACACCAAGGAAGGGCAGTGGTTGCAAGAAACAAGCGGTCTCTCCGTCCCCCAGAGCGGCACCGGAGGCCTGTCCACTCTGAGGGCCGCAGGGGTGGGCACAGTGGGGCTGCTGGGCCCGGTCCAGACCCAAGGTCACAGGCTATCACTTTCCCTCCCACACCCGTGGGACCCCGAGGCTCTAGCAAGGGCTGGCCGAGCACTGATAACGGCCCTTTGGTTCCAAGTCTCCACCAGCTGGTCAGATGAGGTTTTCCCCTGCCCTCTGTGACGGGAAACGAGGCAGGGGGTGAGGGCGTGGGGACACACAGGCGCTCCCAGGGCGGCAGGGTGGGGGCGAGCTTGCATCTCTGTGTGCGCAGGACGCAGTGCGCCCCCCCCCCCCGGCGGCTCTGGAGTGCGCTCATCCGGCTCCCTGCCCGCCCGCTGGTCCCAAGAGACGGAGGGCAACCACCAGAGTCCAGGACAAACGGCCACAAAGATGCTGACCGCCAGCTCTCTCCCACTGTCCTCCGGGTTATGAGGGGAGCCCCCAGAATCTTCCCTGGTACTCCTGACACGGCACGAAGATGGCTCCTTCCTCTGGATGGGCGCCACGGGAAAGAGCCCCGGTGTGCCCACCAGCAGGCCCCCGTGGTAAGCCATCGGGCTGACCCTCACCTTTGCTACGATCGCCTTCCGTTTGAGCCAGTCTGAACCCAGGACCTTGAGAGCCTCCTCCCATTCCACCCTAAAGATGCACCAGACTTCAAGGACATCCTAGGGCCCTCTCCTCAACTCATCACTGTAGATTTCTAAAGACAAGGACAGGCAGGTGGGCAGGCACTGGGCGCGGGCGGGATCTGGGCCGGCACGTACTCGCACCCTGGTGGTCAGCACCCTGCCCGCCCTGCGTCAGCCGGAAAGGAGGAAAAGGGACCCAGAGAGCCCGTGGCCCGTCCGCAGCCACCGCCACGGGGTGGTCTCGCCCCAGAGGCCCCGTGAGGCTCTGCAGGCAGTGAGCACTGGACTCGGAAGTTCTGTCAGGCCGAAGAACAGGGGTTAGAATAGGAAGAAGCCCTTCCTCCTCCCCATCAGGCTGAAGGTCGATCACCTTCTCACTGTTCTGCAGCGTGTGCGTTGCTGTCACAGTGGTGCCCAGAGGTTTGCCTGTTTTTCTTAATAAGAAATCATCAACATATTTTAATTTTGAACAGAGAGAGAGAGCATGAGCAGGGGAGCAGCGGGGCGAGGAGAGAGAGAGAATCCCCCGGGCTCCACACCCAAAGCAGAGCCTGACGCAGGGCTCGATCCCACGACCCTGGGGTCACAGCCTGAGCCGGAATCAAGAGGCGGACACGCAGCGGACTGAGCCGCCAGGCGCCTCCCTTGAGGAGGAGTTCGCACACGTGTCTGGAGATGCGGGCCGTCTGCTCTCTGCCGGCACCGGTTACTCGCACGGGTGGTCTGGTTTCTGGCTCCAGGCACCCCTGCTGGGCAGCTTCTCGTGTGCATTTTACTCCGAGACGGTGGGTCACACTGCAGGCGAGCAGCAGAGCTGGGACGGAAACCCGGGCATCCACGCCCAGGCCTCCAGGCGCCCTCCATCTTCCCAACACGACCCCCTCCTCGGAGCTGCCTCTGTGGGGAGGGCTCCCTCCCTCCCCAGAAACAGCACGGCAGAGACTCCTCAGGGCGAACTGGGAACTGAAAACCTTAAGTGCATTAGGTTTGCTTCCACACCGTGAGCCCAGAGCCGAAGCTGCCCCAGGAACCCACGTGTCCGTGTCCCATGCTGCATGTCCCCCCGCACCGCACAGAAACCTCAGCAATCTCTCCACGTCCCTTACTGAGCCAAAAATAGCTGAGATCTAAACAGAGAGAGGGCTGTTTGGGGCCAGGGAGCCACCCCTGACCGCCCGGAGCCCTTCACTCCCAGACCGCGGAGACTCTGCGGCCAGAGCTCCGGGGCCAGTGGGAGCCGGGGAAGCTGGAAGGCTTCGGAAGCTCCTCTTTTTATGTTTGGGGAAACTGAGGCTCCGATACAAAACAGTGGGTACTAACTGCTTTTTAGGGGGTTTAAACTCCTAGTTCCACTTGAATTCTAGGCTTTGAGAGCAAATTACTCAGGACAGTAACGTGTAAGAACAGGGTTAACAACAGGGTTCGAGTTCTGCCACAACCACTGATGAGCTACGTGACTTCAGGAAAGTTTCTTACCTACTCTGGGCCTCGGTCTTATTCCTCTGTAAAACAGGAAGAATAAAAATGTACCTAGTAAGGGTCCTTGCAACGGAGAAGATAATGTTCATAAATTACCTAGCACAAAAAAGGTGCCTGGGTGGCTTAGTCAGTTAATCATCCAACCTCGGCTCAGGTCATGATCTCGCGGTTCGTGGGTTCGAGCCCCACGTCGGGCTCTGTGCTGACAGCTCAGAGCCTGGAGCTGCTTCGGATTCTGTGTCTCCCTGTCTTCACCCCTCCCCCACTCTCGCTCTGTCTCTGTCTCAAAAATAAACAAACATTAAAGAAATATTTTTAATTGAGTAAATAAAGTACCTAGCACCGTGCTTGGTACAAAGTAGGTGTTCAGTGAAACGTAAGAATGTTCGACATAGGCCGAACACCCTCGCACTGAACTCCCCTGCGCCCCCTCTTGGCAGCACTCCCAGGGGCCCCTCAGGACCAGGAACTTGTTCAGACCCTTAAATGAGACCACGGAAGTCCAGGAGAGGCTAGGACACTTCCGCCACTAGCAGAGGACTGCAAAAGAAGCCACGCCCTTCTCAATGGTGCTGGGCAGCTTCTCCCTCAGGAGCTGGAGTCTGTCGCCCCCTCTGGGACGCGGGCGGGCCCTGGAACCTGCATCGCCAGCGGAACGTGAGCGGGCAGCGTGGCTCGACTTCCCAGCCTGGGCTTCAGGAGACCACGCTCACTTCTGCTGCTCCCTCGGCACCCTGCCCAGCCCCACAGGTGTGAGCCCAGGCCGCGGGAGGACAAATGATGCGTGGAGGTGACTGTCCTAGACCGGCCCTAGACCTGCCCGGGGCAGGGGGGCGGGCCACGGACGCTCGAGCCGGCCCGGCCCACAGAGGAGCCGGCCAGCTGCACCCGGCCGAGGCCGCTGACCACTGACTCGGCGGTTTGAGCCACGGAGTCTTGGGGTGGCTTGTTGGCAGCAACACTGTGGACCTGGGATCCCCCACCCAGGGAGGACACGCCACTTCTGAAGGGGGCCGGGCTGAGGCACCTGCGCGGGCTACCCCAGTGCACCCCCTCACCTTGCTCTGCAGCCCAGAACTGTGGTTACTGCTTCTCAGCTGCCCTCCTTCCCGTCCTTCCGAAGGAATCCATGGTCAAGCAGGCCCTCAAACCTTGACTGAGGGCCCTGAATTAGGAAAGGCAGGTGGAGTGGCAGGCTCAGCCCTGCAGAACGTGCCACCTCCTCTCCAGCTCCGTGACCTCGGGCAAAGTCCCCTGGCCCCTCAGCCCCTCCCTCACCTTTAAAAGCTAATACATGGACTCCTGGATGGCACGGTTGGCTGAGTGACTGACTCTTGGGTTCAGCTCAGGTCATGATCTCGTGGGCTCAAGCCCCGTGTTGGGCTCTGCGCTGCCAGTGTGCAACCTGCTTGGGATTCTCTCTCTCTCCCTCTCTCTCTCCGTCACCTGCTTGCGCTCTTCCTCTCTCTCAAAATAAGTAAGTAGACATTAAAATTTTTTAATTACAAAGAATAAAAACAAAAAATAGAAGATATTACAGTCCCCTTCCCACCACAGCAGTGAGGCTCCAAAAGGAGTGGCAAATGCCAAGTGCTGGGGCTGGGGCACGTCTAGGACGCCTGACTTTTGAGAAGGGGGTCGGAGTCGTCATCTGCCAAGGCCAAGAGCAGACAGAAATGCTCCCAGAAGCAGCAGCAGGGCACTTTTTCTGCCTCCTTTGGAAACGGATACCTTGGACAGGGGCTTGGCGAGGGCGGGGGACAAGCAGCAAGGCTGACCCTGAGAGCAGCCAGACGTGCGTTAAGTCAGGCCCACCTGGTTCACAGCACAAGTGTGCAATCTCCTTGCTGGGTAACCTTGGACTTGGCTTCCGCACCTCGTGGCCTCCCTGGCACACAGAAGGCACTCCCGGAAGTCTGGCAGTAACCCAGCTCGGAAAATGCTGGGTCTGAAGATGAAACAGGTGAGTTCCATGCCCAACTGGGGAAGCGGAGAAACATAGGCAGGGTCCCCCCCCCCCCCCCCCCGCCGCCTTGGAGAGGCGTCAGCCTGCTGGCCGCCCTGGCAGGGAGCGAAGGGTCCTTGGAGCCTGCTGCCCTGGCCAGGGCCTTGGCAGACGCACTGAGAATCGACAGCTAGAGACAGAAGCGTGTAAAAGAGGCAATGTTTTCCTCCCCACCTGAGAGCATCAAGTAAACATTAAAATCCAAGAGAGAGTAGCTACAGACATCTGGGAGGTCGGAGGAAAAGCCGTGTGTGAGGTCTTCCTGATAGTTTCTTGTGATGATTTTCTTCTCCAAGAACAATCCTTTTACTTTTATTTTTTGCTGAAATTCTCAGCACTGCCTCCCAGACTCCTGTGGAGCCCAGGTTGGGGGCCAGAGCTCCCCATGCCAGGGGTGGCCCCTCCTGCTGAGAGGAGAAAGCAGCGGGCAGAGGGCGGGGCGTGCAGCCCCACGGGTCCGAGGAACGGAGGCGTCTCAGAGCCTTTCTGGAAGCGGACAGCATGGAAACGAATACACAAAAAAAAATGCAGATTCATGTAGAGCATGACCAAAATGTTAGAGACCACACATAGTGAGGAGTGCGCCTCAACACAAGACTGTCTCGTTTCTGCATTGAGTACGGACACGCGGAGGTTCATAAATGCATAGAGGACTCAACAGACGGACGGAAAGCAAACTCTTTAGCATCTGAAGTCAAGATAAAGAAGACCGATAGTTCCAGAAGTCAGATAAAGGAACAGTAAAAGTAACTGCGAGTATGTACGAGGGTTCCTCTGGGCCGGAGGCGGTGCTCCAGGCTCTGCGGGGATCCTCCCGTTTACTGCCCTCCACAACGGGGTGAGCGAGAAGCCCTTTCTATTTCTCTTTTCCAAACGGCTAAGCGAGACTCGAACACCTGAACGGGCTGACAGTCCTAAAAACGTCTCTGAGGCTGAACCAGCTGAACGGGGGGACAGCGCGACCTGGACGCCCACCCCCGTGGCCACCGGGCACCTGTGCGTCCAGGCAGCCTCCCCTTTCACGGCCTGGAAACCAGGTGTGGCTGCCGCTGGGGAGCCGGGGGCCACGGTGAAGGCAGAGGCGGGGAGAGCCCCACTCCTGCGTCTCGGTCCCGGAGGAGAGGAGGTGTGTCCCTGTGTGGAACACCCTGCCCGGGGCGGGGGGTCTGCTCCAGCGGTGAACACACTGCAGTGCGGAAACACCAGCCAGGACGGGGTGGGGGGAGGTGCCTGGGCTCACGCGTACCAAGGGCATGCAGACGTGGAAAAGGTTGTTGCGTGTTCTGGGGGACGCCAATCATCCTGTCCCACACGCCGGCCACTGTGCAGAATCCGTGTGGGTTTCTTTAATAAAGTGACAGACCCAGGGGTGAGCCCTACACGCTGGCCACCACGGCTACCTCCCCCGTCTCCTCTCCAAACAAAGCTGCTCAAAGGGAGACAATGAGATGGGAACAAACTCAGCCACTCAGCCAGGGAGGGTAGGATGGATACGTGGCATATTCCAGAACGTGCCATCTTCCCTAGGACACTTCTGTTTTACCTCCACCGAGACTTGGCATGAGAGCAGGCCCTACAAACAGCGCAGGCAGAACCGCTGGGCCCTGCTTACCCAGTGAGCAAGCCTGTCGGGGGCACAGAAGCCCCAGCACCCCCACACGTGCCCAGCGGGTCACGAGTAAGGACCCCAAAGGGTGTCACAGGGAAGCTACCACCACGGAATTCCGAAACTTTTCCGGGAAAGCCCGGCAGGACAGGACCTTTCGAGACAGACGCCTTGCAGCCCAGGCGTGGACTCCGGGCTCCGTGAGAGGCATAGGCTCGCCCCCCCAGTCTAGCACGTGACCTGGGCAGGCGACCCCTCTGTGTTTGTTTTCCCCTCTGTGAAGGGCGGGCGTGACAGCCAGCGGAGGCCCGGGCATGAGCCGGTGCCCGCCCAGCAGGTGGAAGAGCACGCAACACCTGCCAAAGCCTCCGTGAGCGCACGGCCGCCGCCATGCTGCTTCTGCCGGGAACTGGAACTCACAGCCCATCCCTTCTGGTCCCCCACAAGCACAAACTGGGGACCCAGGAAGCCTGTAGTTTCTAACGCTCCGGATTCCTCCCAATCTTGGATTCACTTTCTAAGGCTCTGCCAAAAAGGAAGGTCCTGATGAAGCACTTTCTTCTGCTTTGGTCACCAAGCCACTTGACTTAATGATGGGTGGCTCACAAGGTACCAGGGATGAGGTGCTGCTGCTCCCTCTGGCCGGGACCCCCTCAGCTGCCCGTGGCTCAGGGAATGGGGGGGCACTCTCTCCCTCCTCCATCCCTCACCCACGACCTCTCTGAAATCAGGAAGAGGCGCCCTGGGCGAAAGTTGGCAGCAAGAATGCTCTGGAGTCTGCTTCAGGCTGACCCCGTGGAGTGAGGCACGGAGGGTCCCCAGCCACAGCTCCTGGCCGAGGAGCACATCGCCTACCTTCCTAACCCGCGGTCCACACCTGATGGGGTCCGTGGCCACCAGGGAGGCGCGCGTCCCCTGGGCCACCTCACGCCGCGCCGCTGGCAGTCCCCAGGCCCCTCAGGACCGCCACAGCAATCAAGCTGAGGGCACACTCCGCCCAGGCGGCCAGTGACTGATTAGGATGATCGTGGTGGGGGGTGGGGGTCCTTTAAGTTGATGGAAACCTTAATCAGATCGACCCCACAGTGGAGGCTCTCCCTCCCCTCGATCCTCCACAGGCCTCGTCCCCCACCTAACATGTCCCTTGGACCCCCACCTCTGCCTTAGCATCTGCTCCCAGACGACTCACACTGACCGACACAGCCTCCAGTCAACATGCGCTGGTCCCCGAACTGGGGCAGGCTTCGGACCAGGCGTGGAACTCGAAGGTCAGCGCTCTGCCTGGCTCAATGGAAACCACGAGCCAGACGGTCCCAAAGATTCAACGAAAGACTACGAAATTGAACTAAAAGCCTATGAAAGCATCTGATCTCTTGGAGATCGCTGCCCACCAAATACCATCTGACGGAACTGCCAAGTTTTATATCTTAAAGTCACAGGCTCCTCTCTCGATTTCTGAGAACACAGGGACTGCTTCTTAACACACACGAAAACATGTTCCAGACAAATCACAGGGGGAGTTATCAGAAGAAGACATTTCCGGATGCAGCGCGTCAGCGGGAATCAAGCTGGCTGGGGCCCAGCCCTCGCGCCCTCGAGCCCAGAGCTGTCAGTGACTGGCTGAGAAGGGTTGTCTTCTTGTCCCAGAAGCTTCCGTCCTGGGCAAGACCGCTGTCCCAGCCCCGAGGCCGGCGCTCAGCACCAGCTCAGGAAACAGCGCCGCGGCAGCTTCTCCCGACCTTCAGGGAACCGGCCCAGGAACCCCAGGGACACTTTCTGGGCCTTACAACTTGGGCCTCACACACACGCCACGCCTTCCTGAGAGCTTCAGAAAGCAGGCTCTGCAGGGCAGTAAGGACCCAGACGGAGCTCTGAAAATGCCACACTGAGAAACCCAGATGGGGAAGTGGAGTCACACTCCCACCTGAGGGCCTGGCATGGGACAGAAGGACGTGGCAATGACCTCCACCACGCACGGTTTGAGAAGCCGCGGCCGTCGCTGCCATTTCTGGGGTCTCCTCCCGAAGACGGGGTGGGGGTGCAGCTGGGCCCACGATGCCAAGGCTCCGCTAAAGGCTCGCTCCCCTCTGAACAGCCTGTGTCTGCCCAAGGGCAAGCCCCTCCCCCATCCGTCTCCAGCCTCTCCTTTGTGGGGGATGCAAGACCAGAACCCCATGATCTCACCCGGCAGGTGGGGGCGGGGCTTCGTTCTTGAATCCCTCCCCCTCAGCACTCCAGGGTGTGACCAGGGAAGACAAAGAAGTCAGGCTCCGTGACTGTCCATTGCCAATTTCGAATTCGATTTAACCCCCCACTTGCTCTGACACACATTGTCCAAGGGCTGATTTTTTTTTCCCTTTTTCTTGTGTTGCCTGTCAATCTTTGTCTAGCCCTTTAAGACTTAATTCGTGGCTCTAAACCAGCACTGCCCAGAACTTTCCGCTGCAGGGCACTTGGCTGACTCAGTCTGTTAGGCCTCCGACTCTTGATTTTGGCTCAAGTCACCATCTCACGGTTCCTGGATTGAGCCCCGAGGTGGGCTCTGCCCTGACATCATGGAGCCTGCCTGGGATTCTCTCTCTCCCCCTCTCTCTGCCCCTCGCCTGCTGTTTGTTCTCTCTCATTCTCTCTTTCTCAATAAACTTTGAAAACAAACCTCTCTGCTCCAAGTGTTCTGTGTGCTGCCCAGCTCAACAGCCACGGGCCACACGTGTATGCTGAGCGCCTGAGATGTGGCCTGGGTGACTGGGAACGTGAAGTCTTAATTCTATTTGGTCGTAATTAATTTTAACTTAAATAGCAACGCATCTGGCTAAGGCTAAGTGCACTGGCAATGCGGCAGAACCGTCTAGCTTGCTCTTGTAATTCTCAGCCTTGATGCAAACTGAGAAGGTGACGTTCTCCTTGGCTCTGATTCGCCTCCTATTCCTCACTGAATGATGCTCTGACAACCTTAACAAAGCAGAAAGCTGGCGCGGCTTCCATTTCCGAGCACTTGCCGCGGCCGAGCGCAGCCGTCTTGATGTGTCCCGGGAGATGGGGCAGGAAGCCGTCGCCAGAAAGGAAGCCGATGCCCCCGACCACCTCGGACTCCGGGGCGTCTGGGGCCGGGAGGAAGGAGACCGGGGAGGGCTGTAAAAGCGCCGCTCTGGGGGCTGGCCGCCAGCCGGGCGCGTTTATTTATGTCACAGGGGGTTAGAGTTGTCTGCCCGGCAGCTGAGGCACCGGTACACGTCTATGGAGAGGGGACAGAAATCGGCTTTGTCCGTGTTCCCTGGCACCCACTGCCGTTGGCCAAAGGATGCAGGGAGACCCCGAGGCGGAGGGGGCGCAGGAGGGGAAGCTGGCTCCCGCAGGCAGACACCCTCTGAGTGTTGTTGGAAAAGAGGAAACTGAGTCATCTGCATGTTTTCATCCAAACAGACACAAATGACCTCTGTAACGCTGTCCAGGGTGCCCTGGCCCACCTGGCCCTGGGGACCTCGGTCGCCGCCTAGAGCACGGCCACAGAGGGAGCGTTGGAGCCGAACACTTGGAGAGGTGCTGGGTCTGGGGCTCCACTTTCCCGCGGGCAGACTGCAGAAGTGGGCTTCCAGAAGCAAGGCTGCCCCAATCTGCTACCGAGCCGAGATCTAGAACTTTCTGACCCGTGTCAATTTTGTCTTCAAAAAAGACGGGACAGGTATGCCTCGCATGGGATTCAAGAACAAGTGCCCGCTCTACTGGCTGGGCACACACACCAGCCTTGTGATGGCACGGCGGCCCGTGAACACCTCGGACCCGCGGCTCTGCCACGGCGGAGGCCACACTGGCTGCGGTGCCTGCGCCACGTCCCCGGGCCTTCCAGCACCTTCTTGCTCCTCCACCCCACTCACAGCAAGTTCTTCTACCTGTCAAAAGCTGTTTCGTTAGCATGAAGCCAACTTACTAAGCCGTTAACGCTGAACTCAGAAATAAGGAGCCATTTCTTAGGAAAGGCACCAGATACAAGGCTTAAGCAACATTTTCCTTGGTGTCAAAGTCTCAGTATATTACTGGTCCCTTTCGTACCCATCACTTTCTTCCTTCATCCTCTTGCACTACTGGTGATCGTTTCCAGTTCCCCGCATGCAGACAGCCAAGATCGTCTACACCACAGGACTCAGCCCCTTAGCAAACCCCTCCAGGACCCCAGAGCCTGAGGAAGCGGCTGCGTTTCTCTACAGCACACACTGGAACCTGCATAGAAAACACCTCAAAACCTCCCTCCTCTCTGGCCCGGCGGTTCTAAGCCCAGGAATGTATTCAAAGGAAATAATTAAGGATGTCCGCAAAGCTATAGTTACAAGGATGTTTACCCCTGCTGTTGTTTATAATCGTGAATAACTGGAAACAAACTACACCTCCCCCGAGCGGGCCTAAAAGATCCAGGGCCCTGGGGACTGCTTGGTAGGAAGAGACCAACAATCGGTCGTTAAGTCAATCAACCAACCCCAGAGCGAAAAGTTAAGAGAGACATAGGGTAGCTTCAGATTCCACAAGGCCTGAATCTTGTAAATTTAGAAAATACAAAATAAAATTAGGTATAGGGTCTCAGTGGGGAGGGGGCATGGGAGTGAGGGGCCTTTAATGGCAGTTTCATTAGCCTCATGCCAAGTGTGGTCTCTACAGAAAAGGAGAAAGGAGGCGGGAAGTCTGTTGCTTCAAGAGCCGCAGCTTACAGAGTCTGGGCAGACAGTAGGCTGAGAATAGCGTTCAAGGTCAGAGGGGACAAAAGGATAGGGAGGAAACTAGTTGGGAGAGGCAGCAAGAGGACTGGTATCAGGATCAGGGACACGGCCAGAACGGGAGGTCATGTGGTGACCACGAACAGCGCGCTCATATCAGAAGCGGAGAGGACACTTCAGAGAGCAGCCGCCTGGCTGTCGACGGGTTCCTCGGGACCCCGGGCATGTCTGCCCCCGGCCGCGCCCCAGCATTACCTCCCAGCTCCACACCCCCTCTGCCGTATACCCTGGGCGCCAAGTTGAAAGCTGCTCGTCATTTCCTGCAGTCGCCCTACCCCAATCACACAGCTTTTCGTCACCCCTGTCCTGAAACAAAGCAGGTTCAATTTTCTGCCCAGGTCAAACCTGCTCTTGCCCCGCCCCCGCCCCTCAAACTGTTCCCAGCAAGGGCGGCCCTGGCCGGCCCCTCCAAAGCCAGGGGACTGAGTGCTGGCACTTCCTCCTTGAGCTGAGCTCGGAGGCCAAGAAGCTGTGCAGCTTCGGATCCCGTGCAGGGCACGGCTCTGCCGCCCGCCCCTCCTCAGGAGCCCCATCCAGAGAAGCCCGCCGACTCCTGACGGCTCCCCCCACACGCTCTGCGCCAGGTCCCGCGTCCAGGGGCCCAGCGTGGGATCTGGGTGGCTTCTCCCAAGCTGCGCGCTGCCCACCCGACTCCCTGCCCGCAGCGGCCCCTGCGCGGGCAGGACCCGGAGAAGGCTGCGGGCCGCTTCACTTTAAAAGCAGGATTTGGCGGGGCACGAAGGGGGCTCAGTCGGTCAAGGGTCCCACTCTTGATTTCGGCTCAGGTCATGATCTTTCGGTGTGAGAGTTCGGCCCGCATCAGGCTCCGTGCGCTGACAATGTGGAGCCTACTTGGGATTCTCTCTCTGCCCCCCTCAGCTTGCTGGTTTGCTCTCTCTCAAATAAATAAACTTTTTAAAAAAATAAAAGTATTTAAAAAGCGTATTTGGCAAGTGCAGGAAAAGAGTCTGGCCTCCAACTCAGCAACGGGGGTAAACGGTGAGGAAGGAGAGGTGGGCCTGGACGGGGCTACACGGGACGTTAAAACCCGGTTCTCTTGTGGGCACTTCTCCTAAGCAACATGACTTCTGATGGGCTGGCCGGTCACACAGTCCGCCCTTTTCCAGGAACCCAGGACTCAGACCCACAGACCCACCCTGGGTCAGCCTCTGTCCAGCTGGGAGCAGGGACTCCGTCTCCCACGGGGCTGCCTGCTGGGAGCACACTGCCGACCCGCCTTCCCAACCTGCAGCACCCGGAGCACACAACGGAGCCAACCCCACACCCGCTGTCCCACGGCCCTGCCGGGACGTGACCTTGACCAGGGGACTGTCCACCACCTCACTCTGGGTGCTGTTGGGAGTCCCTCCCAGGAAAGGGTCCAGGAAGGACCAACCCCACCTCCGTTCTTCTGGGGGACTGAGCACTCAAGCTCTGGGCCTCAGCTGATGGCACTTAATGCGGAGAGCTCTCGGGAGAGCGACTGGCCCCCTTGACCTCTACAGAACCCCATTCTTGTCGCAAGACTCCAGGCGCCGGCCTCTGGGTCAGAAGGCCCAGGCTGCCCGCAGAGACCCCCCGCCCCCCAGCAGCCGGGTCGCCGGCATCCGGACCCTCTCAGCTCGCGTCTCAGAGCGCCCTGTAGGGAAGGACAGGGCTCCTCGTCCCCTCATCTCCGGGGGGCCCCCTCATCTCCGGGGAGCCCCCACCCCGTCCCGACACACGCGCAGCGGCTCCTCCCGCGTCCCCGGCTCCTGAGCTTCCTCCGCGCCGCGCACCGGGCTGGCTCGAGGCCGGGAGCGGTGGGTGGGGTGTCACCAAGACTCCTCGAAACCGAGGGTTTCGATCTCGAGTGTCCGGCGCCCTCGGGGGCGGAAGAGACACTTTCCTTCGCGAGCGAGAGCCCCAGCCCCTCTGGCCAGCAGGCCCCGGGGGCCCTCCGTCGGGACGGGGGCGCACTCACCAGCGCGTGTTGTCGTGGAAGTGCTCCAGCACCGCGTAGCCGAAGAAGGAGCCGGCGGGGCCCTGGAAGCGCACGGGGCGCTGCGGGTCCAGGTTGTAGGCGCCCGCGGGGGTCCCCGCGGCCACCAGCGCCAGGAGCAGCGCCCGCAGCCC
>NC_043704.1:154173754-154194834 GCF_006229205.1 Suricata suricatta
CGGGTGCTCTTCAGGAGCGCACAGCGGCGGGTCCCACTCGAGGCCCCGCGAGTGGAAGCTGTGCGGGCGGGCCCGGCGGGCGGCAGCGGTGCGGCCGACGGACGGCGCGAACTAGGAAACTGCTATTAGCGCTTTAAGTGCGTTTACACCACCATAGGACCACCACCATCGGTCTCTAGAGCTTTTCTGTCTTGCAAAACTGGAACTCCACCCATTAGACAACTCCCGTCCCTCCTCTCCGGTAGCCCTACCTTCCTTCTGTGAATGTCACCGCTCCAGGCGCTTCTAGGAGGGGAATCACACGTGGCGCGCGTGCTAGTCCACTTACCCCAATGCCCTCGAGGCCCATCTGTGTCGTAGCAGATGTCGGTATTTCCTTCCTTCTTAAGGCTGAGTGATAATGTATGTACATGGATTCCTTATCTATTGATCCCTTGATGGACACGTGGGTTAGTTCCACCTTTTGGCGAGCGGGGATATGTGAATAATACAGCTATTCGTGTAAGGGCACAGCTATCTTTCCAAGGTAACTGCCTTCAGGTCTTTAGGGTGTATGCTCAGAGGTACTGGATCGCTGGATCACGTGGTAGTTCTGTTTTTAATTTTTTGAGGGACATCCATGTTTTCCACAAGAACTGCACCATTTTACATCCCACGAACAGCACGCAGAATTTAAATTTCTCTACGTGCTCCTAATTAACACTTCTGTTTTGGGGGTGTGGGGTTGGATTTTTTATTTTTATATATAGCAACCACTCTAATGGGTGTAAGGTGGTATCTCACAGTGGCTTTGATTTGTGTTTCCCCAATGAGTAGTGATGTTGAGCATGTTTTCGTGTGCTTATTGGCCATTTGTGTATCTTATGAAGAAACAACTGTTCAAAAGGACTGTGTCTAACAATCGGTGCTTCTGACTGACACGTGCGAAAATTGGAGAATCAACACCACATCCATATTGCCGCCCTTTCCTTTTCCTCAGGCAACTACGCCCTGCAAGTCAGTAGAAAGCAGAACTCACCATCTACTTGCTGCATAAACCCATGTTCCAAAACCAGCCCTAAGTGCCAATGCAGGCTCCCCAAGGTGGAAAAAATGAGGACTCTTGTCTCCTTGACCATCTGCTCCCAGCTGCTTACACACATATCAGAACAGACCCACGGTCCCAGAAGCCCCAGTGACTGTAGGAAAGAGTGAGAGGAAAGAAAGGAACACCACCATTTACTGAACACTTACTACATGCCAAGCAAGTACTTTACAATTATTTTATTTAAGTCTTACAACATCCCTTTAAAATAAGTATTGTTGGGCCGCCTAGGTGTCTCAGTCAGTTGAGAGTTTGACTCTTGATTTCAGCTCAGGTCATGATCCACCTCCATTTTCAGCCTCGTCTTATGCCCCTTTTCTGCCTCACTGCCAGGAACCCCCAAAGCATCAACACTCCACTTGGGGCTGTTCCCTAAGCACACCCAGCAGGGGTTTTCCGGTCCCTTCCCCAGGGTTGTTCCTTCTTTCTGGAACGCCCGCCCCTTCATTCAGCTGGCAGAGTCCCGCCTTCCTAACCTGCCGCCCAGTTCTTGCCTCATTCTTTGTGCGGCACTTCCTCTGCCTTTTCCCCTCTGACCTCTCCGGTCGTGTTCAGGCTTCCATCTCAACACTTATGATATTTTAATCATTTTTTGGCTCTCCGTTCCTAGACTGTTAAGATTCTCAGAAAAAAGAATATCTTAATTACCGCTATATCCCCAAGGCCCCAACTCAGTGCCAGCTCCAGGCAGATGTTTAAACACTGTTGAGAGAATGAGCTGCTTGAAGGAAAGCAAGTTGAGGAAAAAGACAAAAGTAAACCCTTTGGAAGAGACTCTGAAGGAGACGTTTAACTTTCTCCGAGTGTTGGTTCTGAGGGTGAGAAACGGTCCATTCTAATTTTAGGAGACAAAACCCAAGTTTCCATTGACTGCTAGTATCTTCCCAATATCTACACTTCCCATTTTCCTAATTTACAGAGCTTGGAATTCTTGGAGCATAAACGTATCTATCTTTAAAAATAAGTAAATGAAACTGTGTTTCTCAGTCTCTCTAGGAAGGGGAGGCCATGTGACAGTGTCTGGTCAATGAGATACAAATGTACATTGTGGGAGGCAGGGCTTCTGGAAAGGATTTTAAAGGGGAGCAGGCTCAGCTGACCTGTGATTCTCCCCCCTACGCCCTCCCCTCTCTTGCCTGCACCACCGACGGGGGTCATGGCTGGAGACCCGGCAGCCATCTTGAGAGCTACCTCAAAGTAATGGCGGGAGATTACAGGGACCTCAGCTCCAGCATCCCGCAATGGCCACACGTGACCTGGGCTGCCTTCCTCGGGATTTCTTATTGCATGAGAAAAAATAAACACCGATTCATAGGAGCCACTACGTTTGAGGATTTGGTTATTTGTAGCTAAGCAGACTTCTGTGCTAACTCAGCACCAGAATGAACAGTCCCTAAAACAGATGCTCCTAATCTAGGGTTCACACGAGTCTGTAGGTAGTTTCAGAGGCTCCGAGACCCTGTGGTTGGCAGGATATCTCCTCCCTTGCAAAGATGTCCACATCTTTAGCCCTGGACGCTGTGAAGAGGTTACCTTACCTGGCAAAGGGGACTTTGCAAATGTGCTTACCGTTAAAGACTTGAGATAGCAAGATTTTCCTGATTATCTGCGTGGACCTGATGTAGTCATCCGAGCCCTTTTATGTAGAGACCCTGTCCCGGCCGTCAGACAAGGACGGGCAGGATGATGTTACACTGCCGGCTTTAAAGATGGAGGCAGGAATCCACGAACCAATAAACGGGCCAGAAGCTGACAAGTTTGGGTGAAAATGGGTTGTTCCCCAGAACATCCAGAAAGAAATGCAGCCCAGTAACACCTCAAAGATAGTCTGGTCACATTTCTGACCTCAGAACTCTAAGATAATAATTGTATTGTTTTAAGCCGCTGAATTTGTGGTAATATGTCATTGCAGCAAAAGAAAACTAATCCAACCCCGAAAATTGTATGCAAAAGGGTGTGTGTGTGGGTTTGTGGAGGTACGTGCGGGTGTGTGTGTTTCTTAGGGAAAGATCCATAGATTTCAACAAAAATCTCAAAAGGGAAGGTAGTTTAAAGTTCCAATGATAAAATAAGTCCTGGGGATGTAAAGTAGAGCATCGTGACTGCAGCTCCTGATTCTGTGTGGCACATTTAAAGGCTGCTAAGAGAGGGTAAATCTTCAAGGTTCTCATCACAACAAAAAATAACCTGTAACCCTATGTGGATGTTACCTAGACTTATTGTGATGATCCCTTCACAATATAAACAAATATCAAATCATTATGTCATATGCTGAAACTAATATCATATGTCAATTACACCTCAATCTAAAAGAAAAGCAAGGTCGTTTTTAGAAGGTTAGAAACTACTGGTGTAAATCCCACTGTTTTCAACCCCTATAAACCAAACTCTAAAAGTGAAATCAGGTGCAGAGCGCCTGGATGGCTCAGTTGGTTAAGTGTCTGGCTCTTGATTTCAGCTGAGGTCATGATCTCACAGTTTGTGAGTTTAACTCCCACTTCAGGCTCTGCACTGACAGCATGGAGTCTGCTTGGGATTCTCTCTCCCTGTCTGTCCCTCCCCTGCTCACACTACAAATAGATAGGTAGGTAGATAGATAGATAGATAGATGATCGATAGGTAGATAGATAGATGGATGATTGATAGGTAGAGAGATAGATGATAAATAAGAAAGAAAGATTCCAGGTGAAAACCGTAGCATGGCTCATCAGCAAACCAATGCCACCGAACCTGGCTGTCCATCGGACCCCCCACGGGACCACTGAAACATGCAAATTTACTAACACCATTGACACAGGTCTGGAGGTGAGGCCCAGGAAGATGTCACATACCTCTCAGAAAATGTACCACGTAGCCAGGTTTGGGAAGCAAGGTCCTACAAGAGATTCAGAATTCTGCACTGTGTTCCTGAACATGTGACACCATGATATGGTAGGAAAAATAGAATGTGGCCTCCGATGGAGAAGGTTTAAATCTCTCAGGGCTGACCCACTGTGTAATCCCCAGTAAGTCAACGAATTAGGGAAACTAATGAACATACCCCGGATGGGCTTTGGGGACATTATTTTCTGACTGTAAAACTCTACAATTTGTTATTCATATAATCTGACATCAAGAGTGAGCTCAATCTCCTGGTTGCCAGAACAAACTTTCCTATGGAGACTTGACCTGACGTTTGAGTCTGTAGGTGACTACTGGGGGATGGCCACGTGGAATGCAGATTTGCTTCATGCCGCTGTGCCCTTTGGAAAATAGAACCTCTCGTCACATTTTCTAAGGGAAGTGACAACCAGTTGCTTTTTCTCCCTTTACTCTCTCGCTTCAAGAACTGATCTGTGAACGTTTTCTGTTAACCCTGGTGGTTGCAATTTGGACAAGGTACACTCTCAGCTTCCCTGTCGTTAGCCTTTTCCAGAATCTGCCATCAATTTCTCTAAGGCAAGCTTGACTACCTCCCAAAGTGGCAGAAAACTGTGGAGAGCATCCTCTTCACAGCAATGCAAGAGAAGGGACGGTCTGCCCTCCCCGCTTCCTGCCCCCAGCACCGAGGAATAAGGCATTGACATGATTAAATGTCCCAACGGAAATGTCGGTTTCTCCTAAACTTTGAAAAAGTCTGAAGATTTATTGGTCTATTTTTCTTCTTCCTTTCTCTACTAACTTTTTTTTTCTTATGAATTCATTATTTCCTAACTGCTTAAATACTAGGTCGAAAGTTAGGTGCACTTCTAGGGCTCTTCGCACAAGCTGATTGGCTCAGTCATCTCTAGGTTTAGAATATGATTTTTTCATTACAAAAACCTTCAATCACGACAGAAGACACACATAGTTCTTCTCGTTGAAAAGCCAAGTCGTATTTTCAAGCCCTATCTTGATCCATAACTTTGCCTGGGGTCTCTTGCCCTGGACTGCGGCTCCCTAGTCTCCGATGGGAAATACTGACTCCTTCCTGATGGAATGACCCACACACGACTCCCTAACAGCTCCCTCGGCCCCCAGCGCTGAGTGTGTGCCAGCCGGGTGCCCAGGGGAGGCGTAGCCCGCGGCGGCGGCCATCGGCGCTGGTGCACAGAGACGGGAGGGTGGACGCGAGGGGCCGGCACCGCTGTGAGGGAACCGCACAGTCAGCCGCGTAGCAGGGGCGCGGAGCGCACATCTCACACCGAAGCAAGCGTCCTCTCGTTTACACCCCACGGTGATCCGACGGGAAGATACAGACAGAGACCTGATCTCAGTTACCGGAGGACTGTGCAACCCGAGGACTGCCAATATTACAAAGTCACAGTCCTTGTCCCAGGAATGTTTCTGAAGGCAGATTTTTATTTTCTCAGAATTTAGAAGACAGCGTAGCACAATCCACTCTGAAGACTGGCATCTTGCCTCCGTGCTAGAAAAGTCTGTTGTTTTCATTATTACATTTCTTTAATCTAAAATGTTCTAAAAAGAAGAATGAATAATATAAATAAAATCAGGGGCACCTGGGTGGCTCAGTCGGTTAAGCGTCTGACTATGAATCAGTTCATGAACTTACAGTTTGTGGGTTTGAGCCCTGCATCGGGCTCTGTGCTGACAGCTCAGAGCCTGGAGCCTGCTTCTGATTGTGTGTCCCTCTCTCTCTCTCCGCCCCTCCCCTGCTCATTCTCTATCTCTCAAAAACAAATAAACATTAAAAAATTTTGTTTAAAATAAGTAAACTAGGGGCGCCTGGGTGGCTCAGTCGGTTAAGCATCCGACTTTGGCTCCGGTCATGATCTCACGGTTCGTGGGTTCAAGCTCCGCATCGGGTTCTGTGCTGATGGCTCAGAGTCTGGAGTCTGCTTCAGATTCTGTGCCTCCCTCTCTGTCTGCCCCTCCCCTGCTCACACTGTCTCTCTCTATCTCTCAAAAATAAATTTAAAAAATTAAAAGAATAAAATAAGTAAATTAAAATAAATTAATTAAATGAAAAGTTCTATGTGGTCCTTCTCTGAAAAACCGCCTTGTCAACTTGATGGTATGTGTCTGGCTCCTTACTTGTACTTCCCACCCCTTCCCTCATTTCTTTAAATAAATTGAACCTGTTTGTTTTATAGTGTGTTTCTGATCATTCTACTGTCTGCATTCTGTACCTTTGCTTCTGCAGTCTGCTTGCTCTCTCTCATGGTGGCCTGTTTCCTTGTGCGTAATGTAACCCTGCTTGTGATCCATGTTCCGTGGAAACTTATCTTTGTTTAGAATATGTTCCTCGTGGCTGACTCGGGTTTGCTGCTGCCAGTGGCGGGGGTGCTGCTGCGTCAGCGCCTTCACCTAAATTTCTCCTGGGATTTTTTTCTGCTACATGTGGCAGAGCACAGGCTATGGTCCCGGTGCTCAGACAATACTTCTTCCTTTTCTTTTTTCATTCCACCAAGAACCAAGGAGGCCAAGACACAAAAGTCTTCTTTCAATTCCTCTCTATGGGCAGGTGTTTTCCTAGTTCACCCACTAAAGGTGACCTAAGCTTAACTTGGGGCCCGACTGCACCCAGACGCAGGTTGCTGTCCGCTGCATGTGTGGGAGCCACTTACACCCAGATACCCGGAGGAGGGGGTGCTGACATCAGTACTCACTTTTCCCCTAGATTAGAATTTATTTTCATTATTTCTGGCCTCTGAACATTTATTTCTTGCCAGCTTAGCAAACCATTACTCACATTTTGATATGCTGTTCAGCAGTTTTAGGTGTTCTTGTACCAGGAAAGATCCCCGGATATCTACCGTTTATTCTACCATATTGCCAAATAGGAAGCCTCACTAATTTTTAAGTCACTGAGCAATCATTTAATAACAAGTCAGCAAGAATAATGACCTAATCATGGTTTGAAGCCTGTGAAGGTCTATAAAAGTTTTCACGTTCTCTCAGGTCCGGAACGAGGAAGCCAGGCTGACCGGGGGCCCTGGGACTGGAGGTCCGTGTGGTGTGAGGACAAGACCTCGCCTCCTGGGCAAGAGGCCGTGGGCTGAATGCCGGCGTGGCGTCCGGCTCTTCAGCGCCTCGGGACCCGCCGCGGCAGGACACCGACAGGGGCACAGACAGGAGGTCAGGTGGAGCCTGTTATGTGTGTGGGTGTTGACTTCTTTATTTGCTCAGGTGTATTTGAGTTATTCATTCATTCGGCTCAATGTTTTCAAACAGCAGAGAAGAGTTCCTGCCGGCCCGCTGCTCCCAGAGCGAGGGCGCCGCTGCAGCCCGCTCCTCGGGCGCGTCTAGAAATCCTTTGTGCCATTCAAGGAGCAGGCTTCTTCCCCGCGCCTGGCGTAGCCCGTCATTGGGCTTATGTTACGAATGTTCCCTATGGGACGACTTATCTTTCTAATGGCAGCGGGGACCGTCATCGTGTGGCTGAACCACGACTGACTTAAACTCCCCCCCCCCCGTCCGGCAGACGCTGGTGACCAGCTGAGCCGGTTCAGGCCAACAGCTCCGCAAGGGGACACCTGCTTCGGAGAGCTGTCTCATCATCTGCTTCAATCAGTATGTTCTTAGCCTCTTAATATGCTAACAGCTCGCCCAGCTAACCGAATTCATCCAGAAAGCCTCTCTCTGAGTGCACATCGTATCTGAGTGCCTCGCATTACTGTGTATTATGCCTATTATGGGATGCAGGACTACCTCTTAAAATTGCACTTAAATTAATATGTAAAAGTAACAATGTTTCCTTCCTAAATCACTTTCTGATTTCAGCTGCCTTACTGATTGCTGGTCAATTGGAAATGGATCCTGAGACCTTCCTGCTGTTTATGCACCTCCTCTTCCCCACTCGTCTGCACAAACTGAACCTCAGATGCTGACAATCTGATAATTATTGCAAAGTCCTGTCCTCCCCAGCATTCACCTCTTAGAAACGTGTCATAAGAAAACAATTGGATATAAGATTTTTTTAATGTTTGCGGAAAGATTTTTGTGGTAGCTTTGCAATAGTGAAAATCACAAAGTACTAAATGACTAAGTTCTGGAAGAGAGAGGCCGGCCTGCATTTACGGACCCCACAGAACACACCACTGAGCAGCTGTCTCGAGAGGCGGGAAGGTCTGGCTCGTCTCCGCCCGCCTCCGTCCGCCTCCGTGCACACAGTGGTCTGTATTTTCCCGTAACCTCTCCCACCGCCGCCCAGCCCGCAGCAGCCTGTCTTGATAGTAAACACCCGAGCACAAAGCCATACCCTCCAGTTTGTCCACCGTCTCCTCTGCTCAGGAGGACTTCGTCTTGTTGTTTCAGACTTCAAGTTCAGTTGTTTCAAACCTGTCCCCTCGATGCCAGCAAAGCGGCTAGAGGACCTGGAGGCCGAGTGTGTTTGTGCTCACGCGTGTGCAGGCGTGCCGGGGCACCTGCTGTCTCCCGCACCCTCGTGGGGCCCAGCCCTGCCGCTGGAGCGCAGGTTTGGGGGCACAGGAGGCGGTCTCCGTCCGTGAAGGGCTGGGGGACCTCCTGCGGGTAACGCACCCACACGGTGTGCCACGCAGTCACCGCGGGCTCCACGAATGGGGGGCCCAGCAAACTTGCTGCCGAGGGACTTAATCCGAAGCAGGCCCAGAGGCAGTGGTCAGTCCTTGTGAGACGCAGCCGTACCCTCTGTGGTCACCCAGCCGGTGGCTTCACTCTGCATTCTCTGCCCCGAGCACCTGCTGCGTCTGTGCTACGTCGGTCTCCCATCAGCCCCCACCACACGTTCCAACCCCCCTCTGCCACCCAGCACGGATCCAGCAAGGGGACCAAGCCTCAAAGGGGCGGTCACTACCCCCTCCAGCGGCTGCTCCCCTCGCCGTCACCTTCCCTTCCCTCCCCACCACTGTCCTCGGCTCCAAGTTCGTAGTGCAGCATGAACAAGGGACAAGATCCCAGCTCCTCCTCTTACAGTCACCCAGAAATTCCATGACCAGTTAACTGAGGGCCCTTCCACAGATCTGCGGGAGAAGACTCCGGCAAGCATCCCTCCATCTGCCCTCCACCCATGGGCAGTAAGAGAAGCCCTCACCCCCCGTGTGGTCCCGGGGCCCCCAGACGCCCACAGGGTTCACCCTCTCGAGCGCGCGGGCCCTACGGCGTCTCACGCCGAGAGGCAGGTCTTCCTCGGAGTTAGCCCTAAAGACTTTAGCCTGGTTCTTCCCAGGACACACTCTCGGCTCTGCTCTCGCCAGATTCTGGCTGGGTCTGCACGCACTCAAGCCCGTTAGGAAAGGATCGTGGACAACTGTCTATACCGAGGACAGACATCCAGAGGACATGAAGGGGGGGTCAGGCCCCTTAACACACGCCCAGTGTGATCTGAAATATGTAGATTTCCATGCACCTAAACACGCGCAGGCCTGTAAAACAGATTCGGAAGTTCATCTCAAGTGTCAGTAATGGCTACGGTGGAGATCATGGGCTGTTCTTGCTGACGGAGCGACCTGTCCTTAGTGCCGTATGGACTGTCTGAGAGCGCCAGCAGAGATGGAGAAGGGTGCCGGCCCATCAGGCCAGAGTCACCCAAGAGGAAGCCTGTGAGAGACAGAAAAGCGGATCAGCATACCAGTCCCAACACCCAAAATAATTCAGTGAAGAAATGGGCAAAGGACATGAATAGACACTTTTCCCAAGAAGACATCCAGATGGATAACAGATACACAAAGCGGTGCTCAGCGTCACTCATCATCAGGGAAATACAAATCAAAGCCACAGTGAGGTGCCACCTCACACCTGTCAGAGTGGCGAACATTAACAACTCAGGCGACAACAGATAGTGAGGATCGGAGAAAGAGGAGCCCTTGTGCACGGCCGCTGGGAACGCAAACTGGCGCAGCCACTCCGGAAAACAGTGTGGAGGTTCCCAAAAAGCTAAAATAGAACTACCCTATGACCCAGCAATTGCGCTCCTAGGTACTTATCCCAGGGACACAGGGTGCTGTTTCCAAGGGACACGTGCACCCCACTGTTTACAGCAGCGCTACTGACAACAGCCAAGGTACGGGAAGAGTGCAGTGTCCATCAAGTGTTGAATGGATAAAGAAGATGTGGTGTATACACACTGGAGTATTCCTCGGTGATCAAAAAGAATGAAATCTTGCCATTTGCAGCTACATGGATGGAACTAGAGGGTATTCTGCTGAGCGAAATCAGAGAAAGACAAGTATCTCATGACTTCACTCATACGGGGACTTTAAGATACAAAACAGATGAACATAAAGAAAGGAAGCAAAAATAAGACAAAAACAAGTAGGGGGACAAAACACAAGAGCCTCTTAAATACAGAGAACAGACTGAGGGTTGCTGGAGGGGCTTTGGGGGGACGGGCTGGATGGGTGAGGGGCGTTAAGGGGGACGCTTGTTGGGATGAGCCGTGGGGGGTATACGTAGGGGACGAATCGCTGGATTCTGCTCCTGAAATCATCATTTCCCTAGAGGCTAACTAACTTGGATATAAATTAAAAAATAAATAAAAATAAGAACAAAACAAAACAACAAAAAAAGAAGGATCATTAGTCTTTGTGATGTTCTACTGGTTGATTAATAGATGTTGCCATTTCTTGAGAAAAAAGATCGGGAGCTGTGCGTGCAGATCTCATCCAGATGAGAAGGAAACTTGACCTTGGTGTAACAGGGGAAGGACGGGAGCTGCAGTCCGCCTCACTACCTGACTGTGGCCACCCTGTGCGGACCGCGGAGTGGGGGGGCGACACCGCTTCCCACGCCTGGGCTGCGCCGGCACCGGCGGGAGGAGGCCGCCCTTGCGTGGAAGCCAGCGGCCCCAGGCACACGGCTCCTTCCCGTGTTTTCAAAAGAGGCAGAGAAAAATAAGAAGGGCCTAGACCACTCCCACCCCAGATAATCATTCTCTCGGTGATCATCGATACTTAGCTGAATGCACTTCGCAATGTCAGTCCTTCCAAACCTGCCTGAGTTTTCATACGGACAAACTACACTTCCACATGGTTTTCAAACTGAGAAAGTTCAGGGGAAGGTCAGTCACTATCACAACCTCCAACGGCACTGGCAGGCAGAGATTTAAGCAAATACTTTCCCACTGAAGTCTTTCATGAGCCAGAAGTCTGTTAGTATCGGGTGCAACCTGCTTCCATGCTCAGAGGAAGAATGACTTTTCCAGCGATCCAAACTTAGTGAAACGGCAGCCATCGTGTTCGGATACATCTGTGTTCCATACACCAAGGGCTTAAAATATTTCTCCCCTCCCCCCCGCTCAAATATCACAACTAGCATGACACTTGTCAGAACATAAAAATGCTTAAATGTTGGTGTTTCTAGAAGGCGGGGTGGGGGCGGCGCAGAGTGCGGAGGACCAGCTCCCAGGCACTGTCTGCGTGGGGACGGCAATCCATCCAGGCCCATCTCTTACAGTCACACTTACCCTCCTTCCTTACTCCAAACCCTGCCACATGGGGCTCGGACCTCAACATATGAATGTGGGGGGCATTTATATTCAGTTTATAGCATCAGGTATGTGACTGAGGAGTTACTTAACTCAAAGCCTCAGTTTCCCCATTTGCACAAAGGAGATCATCCCAGAGTTTCCTCGTGAATATTCGATAGGTAAGCTGTGTAAAGCGCATCGCAGGGTATCTAGCACATGGGCAGAAATGGAAAATGTCAAGCAACGTAATGCCATTATTACTGTGCCATTCATTGTACTTCTTGGTTTTTTAAATGCTTATTTATTTTTGAGAGAAAGAGAGAGAGTGGGGAAGGGGCAGAGAGAGAGGCAGACAGAGGATCTGACGCAGGCTCTGAGCTGTCAGCACAGAGCCCGATGTGGGGCTCAAACTCAGGAAACCGTGAGATCGTGACCTGAGTCAAAGTCGGTGCTTACCCAAATGAGCCCCCCGGGCGCCCCTCTATTTTACCCTTTAAGAAAAAAATAGGCGTTGGGGCGCTGGGGGGCTCAGTTGGTTAAGCACTGACTTCGGCTCAGGTCATGATCTCATGGTTTCCTGAGTTTGAGCCCTGCATTGGGATCTGTGCTGACAGCTCAGAGCCTGCGAGGAATTCTCCCCCTCCCTTCCTCCCTCTCTCTCTCTTTCTCTCTCTCTCTCCCTCCCCCAGTCACACTGTCTCTGTCAAAATACATTTAAAAAAATTTAAAAGAGTAAGTGTTTTTGTTTGGAGCAAAAGAGACAAAATTCGAAAGCCTGTGCTTCAGGGAGCTTTGTTGTTAAGCGGGTTATTTTAGGGCCTTCTTTGGCCTAGAAGTTCAGGACCGCAGGCTCCCACGGGCTTCAGGCGCACCTCGCGCCGGGCTGGGTGTAAAGGAGCACAGCCCGGCCTCAGGCTCACGTCGGTGGCCCGGCCAGCTGGGCGGCTTCCGCGGGGCTCCCTCCCTCGACAGTCACTTGGGTGAACCGACCCGCCTGCGCCTCCCAGCTTTCCAGACGTGACCCGTCGGCGGAAACTCCCGCGACGCCTTCCTCAGCCATTGCCTCGCACTCCCACCCACTGCTTTCCTGGTTTAAACGCAGTGGGGTTCGGAGACGTTGCCGTGGGTGTGTGTGTGTGTGTGTGTGTGTGTGTGTGTGTGTGTGTGTCTGTTTACGTGTATTTACATGCGTGTGCGAGACGGGGCAAGGGAGCCTTGTGATGGGACATCCACAAGCTAAGGGTCCAGAACTGAATGCGTCCGGGGTCAGCTGCCGGCGTCGGGACAGAGCCAGGAGCCAGGACGGGGTGCAGAGAGCCGGTGCCTCGCCCGGGAGGGGCTTCGGGAGGGGCAGGCTGTCGGACAAGGGTCCCAGGCCTCGCTTCAGAGCCCGGGACTCCGTGCTGGAAATGCCGAGCTGCAAAATAGGCATGATCTTCTCTACATGCACACGTCTGTCCGGCGGTGTGGCGGGGGTGCAGCAGCACGCAGTGAGGCCTGGAGGGCCCGGAGTCCCCCCGATGGCAGGGCCCTGTCACAGGCGAGCCGCCCACGCACAGCAGGCTGAGGGGGGACAGTGGTTGGGAGTCTGGGACGTGAGGCGGCCTTCCTTCCTGGGCGCAGGCCTCCTCCCCGGACGAGGGCTAAGGCTGGGGTCTGCGCTGGTGACGCCACAGACCGGGGCACACCAGCCGAGGTGCAGGAGGGACGCCCGGGGACCGCGTGTCTGGGGAGGGTCTGCGCTGGCAGCTGTGGGGCAGCAGGAGGAGGGCACAGAGCCCGGCCACCCCGCCTGGGCCACTGAGGCCGCGTCCACAGGGGCGGGTGGCGGGCGTCCCCGGGCCTCGAGGTGGGGGTCTGACTCGGGTCCCCTCACAAGCCCCGGGGTGGAAACTCGGTACCCACCCCAGGCAGCTGGCGGATGGCCGGGGCACCGGGGGTTGACAAGGTCATCAGTTGGGAAGAATATTGGCTCAGAGAGAGGAGCGAGGACAAAGGAAGGTCACCGTGTCCCTGCATCTGTCTGCCACCACGTCCAGCCAGGACGACCTTCTCGTCCAGGCCTCTCTGGACGCACGCCAGCCCCAGGCACACGGGCCGGAGGCTCCGGGGGCCGAACCCCCGGCTCAGCCACCAGGCGGCGCGGCAGTGTCCTGGCCACCATCCCCGGTTAGACTGCTAGCGTTCCAGGGAAGCAAAGAGCTTGTCCCCCTCACCCGACGAACATTTACACGAGCCCTCCAGGTGACATCACGACACGATTTGGGGGTCATCTTCACCCCAAACACCCTGACTGATCTTAGAAAGCGACCAAACATTGGCTGTCGCTCACAACCACCTAGAAGTTAGAACCTATGGACATAAAAAGCATGGAAAAAAGTTAGGGGCGCCTGGGGGTCTCAGAGGGTTAAGCATCAGACTTTGGCTCAGGTCATGATCTCAGGGTTCATGGGTCTGAGCCCTGCATCGGGCTCTGTGTTGACAGCCCGGAGCCTGGAGCTGCTTCACATTCTGTGTCTCCCTCTCTCTCTGCCCCTCTCCTGCTCGCATTCTGTGTCTCTCTGTCTCTCAAAAATGAATAAACATTTTAAAAACAAAATAAGATATAAAACGGTCATTTTATTGAACATCACCCTATGCAGGCCGGGAATCGGGCAGGGCTGAGCTGGGCAATCCTCACTGCTGTTTCACACGGTATCAACGGAGGTTCGTCAGTGGCCTCACCTGGGGGCTGGGCTTCCCTGCAGGGCCCAAGTGGCTCTGCGCACCTGCCTGGTCCCTCAGGGGGAAGGGCTGACACTGTCAATTGTAGCAGGGACACGTGTCCTCTCTGGTGTAACAGTCTCCTGGGAGAGGAGTGTTCAGAGTTTCATTTCCTTTTCTTTTTAATGTTTTTTAATTTATTTTTGAGAGAGACAGTGTGAGCACGAGAGGGTCAGAGAGAGAGGGAGACACAGAATCGGAAGCAGGCTCCAGGCTCTGAGCTGTCAGCACAGAGCCCGACGCGGGGCTCGATCCCATGAACCGTGAGATCATGACCTGAGCCAAAGTCAGACGCTCAACCGACTGAGCCACCCAGGGGCCCCGAAAAGGATCCTTATTCTGAGGCACACATGGGAGAGGATTCTTACATAAGTAGAGCGTGGAGGTGGGTCCAAGGACCGGAAAGCATGGAGGAACCAGAGAATAGGTCAGGAGCAGCTCTGAGTGCCTGGTGGGGACCGGCTATGGCCCCAGAGTAGGCGCTGTCAGGTCCCTTTCGGTGCTGACTAAGTTCAGCCGATGGCACAGGAAACAGAAGCGACAGACTGCCCAGCCCAGCCCTGCTCCGGTTCCTGCAAAGCTTACTGGTTTTAATGGAGAAATGCAAACCAAAACCGTCGGAAAAGGTGACCCTACTGCACGCCCATTAGGATGGCAGAACTTTAAAGACTGGCTGCCAAATGGTGGAAGCCGCCCAAGGGGCCGCTGACGGGTACCTGGGTACAGAGGAGGTGGCGCACAGGCACAGACGCAGCCATCGGAGGGAACGAGACGTTGCCATTTGCAGCAACAGGGATGGAGCTAGAGCGTAGAGAGCTCAGTAAAATAAGTCAGAGGAAGAGAAATTCCGTTTGACTTTGTTTGTTTGTGGAATTTAGGAAACAAAACAAGTGAGCAAAGGCCGGGGAGATAGAAAGAGGCAAACCAAGAAACAGAGTCGCCATCTAGAGAACACACTGGCGGTCTTGGGGGCGGGGCACAGGCCATGGAGGTTCAGGGGCGCCCTCGTGCCAGCCCTGAGTCGGGTACAGAGGCCGAGTCTCCACCGCGTGTCGGCCCGGCACGTTAGCCACGCTGGGATTAGAATTTAAGAACTTACGAAAAAGTCAAGTGTAACTAGAACGGCTGGCTGTCCTGGGGAGGAGGTGAGGGGGAGTGGGGTCCGAATTCACGCGGGGGACGCGAGACGAGCCACTGCAGGAAACAGCTAAACACACGGGGCTCCTGGGCACTCAGTCGACAAAGCGCCTCTTGATTTTTGCTCAGGTCGTGATCTTGTGGTTGTGTGCTCGAGCCAGCATCAGGACAGTGTGGAGCCTGCTTAGGACTCCCTCTCTCTCTCAAAATAAACAAATAAATATTTTTTGGAAACTTCAACATATACTTACCGTATCACCAGCCACTCCACTCTTGGGTATTTATCAGGAGAAAAGGCGGCTTCTGTCCCGCAGACACAGGGGCCAGGGACACACCAGCAGCCTGATCTGTAACAGCCCCAAACTGAAACAATGTAAACATCCATCTGCAGAGGAGCGTAGTCTAGAAGGGAACAGACATGTAACATGTGAAGGAGCCTCCAGTCATGCTGAGCTAAAGAAGACAGGCCAAAAAGAGAATATATATTGTATGATTCCATTGATAGAAAACTCTAGAAACTGCTGCTAATCTGCAGTGAGGGAAAGAAAATCAGGGGCCATCGGAGATGAAGGGTGGGATGGGGGGAGGAGCTACAAAGGAGCAGGAGGAAACCTCGTGTTCGTGACCCTGACTGTGGTGACGACCTCACAGGTCATGAACGTGTCAAAGTGTATCGAGTTGTATGGTTTAAATATATATAATTTATTATAGGGTAATTATACCTCAATAAGACTGTGACTGTATAAAAATACATATTATACATATTCACATATATGTCGAATCTCTCTGTGATATATATGCTTGCGTGTGTGTGTGTATATATATATATATATATATATATATATCTCAGAGGTTTTCAAATTGATTTGACGATGATCCTTTTTCTCCGCTCACCTCTTAGCCGAGTTTGCAGAAAAATGGCGTATGCCAAGACAGACCCAGGACTTGCCCTGGCTTCACTCTCTGGCTGGCTGCGTGCCCTTCAGTAAGTGACTTGCGCTTTTAAAGCCTCAGTCTTCTTGCCTGTGAAATGGAGCCGTGGTCAGGATTTAAGTGTGAATTTCAAACGCCTGCCCCTCCGTAGCTTTGTAAAGACTTCAGTCTGCGAAGCACCCAGAAAACAAGCCAGCCGTGTTTCCAGGTTCCCCAGTCACGTCAACTTTATTTTCAACTAAAGAAACCAGACTTCAGTCGTCTAGTGTCCAAAGGTCCGAGGGGAAAGATGTGGAAACGCTCAGCGTCGCCCCGCAGGGCCATCTGCTCCACATTAGCTGTCTTCCTCTGTTTATTATTCCTGGTGTTAAGTCTCCTCCAACTCTTGTGTGAGAAGTTCGGACACACAATAACCTCTTTATCACATTTTCAAAATCTGGGCTTGTTCTGGAAAGTTTGCACCTTTTTCTTGTTGCCATTGTTTTCATGTGGATTCAGATTTCTGAAAACGACCTGGGCGCACTGGACCGGAGACGGTTGCGTGTGCGCTGGATACAGACAAATATCATCGGAGAGTGAAAATGGGCGTCGGAGGGACCGAACTGCCCCCCGGGGCGCTGCGCCGTTTGCCGAGGGCCACGGCTGCTGGGCCCCCGCCCTCAGGCCCTCTCCTTTGGGGCAGAGAGTGAATGAATAATGCCAAAGAGATAAATATCAACATGCCAGCGTGAGGGAGGAGAATAAAAAGTGCCCAGAACTGTAGAAATAAATATATCATAACCCCAGTGTTGGTCGCCATTCACTGACATCATTTGTGTTCAACAGCATTTACGAAATGTTATCTTTTTTAAGAGTAATCTCTACACCCAATTTGGAACTCAAGCGCATCACGCCAGGATCTACACACTGAGACAGCCAGGCACCCCTAAATGCTATTTTATTTAAACCTCAAAACAAGCCTGTGAGTTAAGTATAGAATCAGCGAGGACTCATTCGGTCACAAGTGACAGAACCTTAAAGCGACTCATAATATAAAAGAGTATTTATCGGGTATGTTAATTAAAAACCTAGATTTAATCGTGGCTTCAAGTGAGATTTGGTCCAGCAGCTCCAAACATCTCCAAAGACTCACGCTCTCTCCCTCTCTTCCCTACCTTCTACTGGCTTTCTCTCTCGGCTTGATGAAGTCAGTCCGGAAGTTCCAACTTTCTCACAGTGCCAAAATGGCTGTGGTTGCTCCAGACCTCACACCTTCACACCACATCACTCAGGGAAAGAGAGCGCAAGCCCTAGAACTCACTCTGTCACACTGGTCCCAAATGAGTGGCACGTCTGTCCCTGAACAGACCACCGTGATGAGGGGGAGGGGGGGGCAAGAGGTAAGTAAGAGCCATTGGCTGGATTAAGACTTCGAGGGTCAGGGAGTGGCCTATACCCAGGAAGTAGGGGTGGGGACAATCCCAATCAAAGCCCGAGGCTGAGAAGTCGGGAAAAGTGGTTTTTCAAAGGAAAATAGACAGGAAATTGGTAAGGGGAAATGGGTGCCGGGGACATGCTTACAAGGGCCCATTTTCATTCCTTTCAAAGATTTAGGGGCCGGAGATACATCAGAGAATTTAGAAACATCCCTGTGGCGGCTGTTGCTGACGCCCCCCCACTGCCCCCGCACGCGCCCCTGCCCACCTGCAACTATGGCGGGCCGCCCGTCTGCTTCTCCACCGAAGGCCTTTCCTGGCCCTGGAGGCGCTCGGCCGCGCACACGGCCGCCTGGGCAGCCAGCGGGGGACAGAGCTGGGGACAGACGCTCCAGGTGTCTGCTCTTAATCCTAGGTAGAAAGTCTCCGGGGGCTGGTTTGACAGGGGCCCTCAGAGGGCCTCGGAGGGCTGAGCCCCAGTTTCCAGAGCGGTGATGAGCGGGTTAACACACCCCTTCCTTATTTTGCCCCTTCCTGTCTCCCCTCCCCCAGCCCTCTCTCTTGGCATCAGGGGATAGATGAAGAACTGGCACCAAAGCCCTCGTCTCGCAGTCTGCTTTCAATGCCGCCCAAACGCAGACCCCTCCCCCGCTGCCCTCACGGGTCCACGGTCTGCTGGCAGAGGGAGACTGATAGTAACACGTTAAAATTTTTAATGTTTATTTTATTTTTGAGAGACAGCAAAAGAAAAAGAGAGAGAGAGAGAGAGAGAGAGTGCAAGCAGGAGAGGGGCAGAGAGAGAGGGAGACAGAATCGAAAGCAGGCTCCAGGCTCTGAGCTGTCAGCACAGAGCCTGATGTGGGGCTCGAACCCACGAACCATTGAGATCATGACCTGAGCCGAAGTTGGATGCTTTACTGGCTGAGCCACCCAGGCGCCCCTAATTTTCTTAAAATATTTATTTATTTTGAATGAGAGAGACAGAGACAGAGAGAGACATAGAAAGAGAGAGAGAGACAGCACGAGCAGGGGAGGGGCAGAGAGAGAGGGAGACACAGAATCTGAACCTGCTCCAGGCTCTGAGCTGTCAGCACAAAGCCCGACGAGGGGCTCGAACCCACAAACTGTGAGATCAGGACCCGAGCCGAAGTCGGATGCTTAACGAACAGAGCCCCCCGGGCGCCCCGGAGGGAGGCAGACAATGAGCAGAAGACCTGAGCAGACTCTATGATGTGCCGTGGGGTGGTCACCACGGAGAACTAGGAAGTCGGGAAGACGGAAAGGACTTGGGTGGATGCGGAGCTGCCATTTTATTCAGAAATCCGGAAAGGCCTGGATGAGTCGGTTGAGTGCCGGGCTCTTGATTTCGGCTCAGGTAATGATCTCAAGGTTCATGAGATGGAGCCCCATGTGGGGTTCAATGCTGACAGTGCAGAGCCTGCTTGGGATTCCCTCTCTCTCTCTCTTTCTCTCCCCTACCCCTCGTTGCCCCTCCCCCCAAAAACAAACAAACAAATAAACATTTTTTACAAAGGACAGTGACGTGTGAGTCAAGACCTGAAGAAGGATGTCAGGTCAAGCTGCCTTATCGAAGTTAGCAAGGGGCCTCCAGGCCGTAGCGGCTTGGAGCTCACGGCCCTCACGGGCCCCTGCAGCGCAGCAAGGCCTCTGCCCCACACACGTGCACTCAGTAGGCAGCGGAGCAGAGGCTGCTGGTTGTCACGGAGGCGGAAAAAGAATTCTGGAAGGTCTCACATGGGCAAGTTCACTCTGAGCTTTTTGGTTCTTCTCATAACGCATGTGCAGTACTGGTCACGAGGCCCAACCACAGAGGACGAAGCGGCACAGCTCAGCAAGGGAGTGGGTGGCGGGCAGCTAGGAGAGGGCTGAGGCCGAACCCAGTAACACGCAGGGCCTACGATCTCCGATCCTCACATACGTGGACAGAACACACCCCCCTCTCCGCAAGGCAGGGAGCATCACTCACGGTGTCAAAGTCCAAGTCCGGCTAGGGCTGACCTGGCTCTGTATCCGGTGTGCTGCGGTCTCTCTGAGCAAAAAGACTCGCTGTCTGGGCCCACCGTGCAGGAGCGAGTTGCAAACACAGTAAAACGGCAAAGTCCGCCGTCTGAAGACACAGGCAGACATCGGAACTAGACTCGCATCGGTCAGGAATGTCGGAATGATCAGACCAGGAGTTTAAATAACTGATTATGACGCTGAGGGCGCTTGTGGAAGAAGCAGACAGCACATGAGAGCAGGTGGGTAATGCAAACACAGGGAAATTCTACGACGTGATTTTTTTAAACGCTGGAGACCCCAGGTACCGTGACAGGAGTGAAGACTAAGCCTCTGTGGGGCCCCGTCGGCGCTGGGACCCGGCTGAGGAGGGGCTCCCCGGGCCGGGGCGTGTGCCAGCGAAAATCTCCAGAACTGAACAGCGGAGCGGACGAAGATGGGGAGACGGTGGACGGCGTGCCCCGGGGCCGCGGCGCCGCTCCCCACGTGTAACACGCGTGTGACACACGCCCACGGAGCACCGGAGAAGAGAGAACGGCACAGAAGAGATGTCTGGAGCGGTGAGGACTGAGACCCCCCCCCGCCAGTGTATGTCGGACACCAAGCCACGGATGCGGGAAGACGGGAACAGGAAGCGGGGGAAATGTGCAAACTCTACACGAGGCAGATGGTGTTCAAACTACAGACGCTCAGAACGAAGACATGAACGCGTCCACCACGGTGGCTGGAGACCTCAACCCCCTCATCAGACGCGGACATGTCCCGAGAGCAGAGGACCGGTGAGGCGGCGCCGGGAGGCCGATTCCCAGAGGGAACAGGACACAGAGCAGCACCGCTCCCAGCAGCTCTGAGGTCCCGACGAGCGGCCAAGGCCAGGGCGTCCGTCCCTGGAGGGAGGGGTCGCGTCCTGCTCCCCGGGGTGCTGGGGGTTTGTCCCTGGCTCCCTGCGTCTTTCTCCATCGTCCTCCTTGGCCTCGTCTCCGTTGGGCACCGGGCACATGCCCTCCCCGGGGGCTGCGCTTGGACACGGACCCCATGCAGCTCCCAGGGTCTATTGACGGCTTCCTCCACCCAAAACCTCTTCCCTGAAGAGATGCTTCCAGAGCACACAACAGCATCCGCACCTGGTCCTCAACCACAGCCACAGTGACGAGACGGGGCGCAGCGCAGGCCCTCAGCAGCAGGGCTGGCGGGCGAGGGCGCAGCCACGCGGGGACGCCGGCGCGGCCGGGGGAAGACCGAGGACGCTCTCCGGGAGCCGGAGGACGGCCTGCGAGGGGCGGCGGGGCGCGCGTGGTGTGCCCACTGCTGTCTGGGAAAAGGGGGACACAAAGCTCTGGTTTGTTTCGGGCAGAAGAAACAC
>NC_043704.1:154194934-154201224 GCF_006229205.1 Suricata suricatta
GGAGGGTCCCTCTGAGGAGAAAGGGGCCCTGGTGGTTCAGGCGGAGACTTCCAGCGGCCACCGGAGGTAGCAGCGGACCCGGCAGGGAGCAGCCTTTGAGGAGCGTGAGGGGCTCTGACCAGTAAACTCACAGTCTTCTGTTAGCTTCAGGTGCACAGAGATCTCTTTCTCAAGAGTTCTCTACAGAGGAGCAGAGAAATGGGACAGGAGAGAGGGAGTAACAGGTGGGGGGCGGGGGTGGAGGCCGGGCAGCCCTGCATTTTCAGGGAAGAGCCAGAAAGCCCAAAGCTGCGGTGGCGATGATCCGGGGGAGAGGGAGGGACGTGAAGGCGGGAGAGGCACGATCATGTGCTTTATAAGGTGAAGGAGACGACACTTTGGGATGCAGCTCATGGAGGTTCATGTCACCAAGCGGATGTGCCCCCACCTCCGACCCCACCGGGTCCCCCAGGGAGCACCTCAGGGCTCTGGCTCTGCCAGTACACGGCCCTGACCGCCGGGACACAGGCTGCCAAGGAGGGCCGATTAAAGCAGACCCACCTCCATTAATCAGTGCACGGGACCCGACGGGGCGGCCGGAGGCCTTGCCAGCAGCCCCGCGGACAGCTGGCCGGGGGCTCTCTGGCGCAAGCATGCCTCTGAGAGTCCTCGCGGCCTATCAGAGAGAGCGGTCCCACGGTTCATGGCCACGGCCGCGGAGCCCAGGGTCAGAGGAGAGACGGCCCCACAGGAGCGGCGCTCCAAGGACCTGTGAGAACCAGCATGTGTGGGGGCCATTGCCCCCCGTGGTGCAGAGTTCACAAACATGCCCACAGTTTCCCCCGCCTCTGCCCACACCCCCCAACGTCACCTCGCCACTCCGCTCACTAGGAGTGGGGTCTGTCACACGGATCCACGGAACGGAAGAGCGAGCTCAGACACAAACCCACTCTTACATGGCCGATTCACCTATGACAGGGAGGCGAGGATGGAAGCTGGGCGGCAGCGTGGAACCAAGTGGACCTGGACCCCTCTCCTACACCACGCCCAAAACAAACTCAAAGTAGATCAGAGGCCTAAGTGTGAGACCTGAAACCACAGAAACTTAGAAGAAGCACAGGCAGTGACTCCTGTGACATCACCTGCAGCAACATTTTTCTAGGTAATGTGTCCTCGGACTCGGGAAACAGAAGCAAGAATAAATCACTGAGACTACGTCAAAATACAACAAACAGCAAAGGAAACCATTGAAAAGGTAAAAAGGCAGCCTGTGGACTAGGAGGAGACATTTGCAAATAACATACCAAATAAGAGGTTAATATCCAATCTATAATTAAAGAGTTTATACGACTGAATACCAAAAAACCCCAAACCATCTGATTAAAGAATGGGCAAAGAACCTGAACCGTTTTCCAACAAAGACACACAGACGGCTAATGGACACATGAAAAGACCCTCAACATCACTCATGATCAGGGAAATACAACTCAAACCCACGACAAGATACTACCCCACCCCCGTCAGAATGGCTAAAATCAAAAAGACAAAAATAACAAGTGTTGGCGAGGATGCGAAGAAGACGGAAGGATAAACGCCTGAGTCCCCGAGCTCGCGGAGCCCCGGGCTGGAAGCACGTGCTCACGAGTCCGCGAGCGTCTGGCCGGTGTTTGAGGCCGGGGCACAGGCAGCGAGGGGAGGAGCCCAGGTGCAGGAGGCGGCAACGATCCTGGGGGGCTTCAGAGGCTGAGGAGCGGGGTGCAGGGACAGGCGCCCCGCGGGGTGAGGTGAGAAACCAGAGGAATGTCCCAGAAGCCAAGAGGAGAGAATGGCCAGCAACGCCACATGCTGTTAGCAGTCTGAGCACCGAGGACCAACCAGCGGTTTGGACTCTCCGGAGACCTCCCCTGACCTTGTTTGGAGCCCTCTCGTGACCTTGGAAAGACCCATCCTCGAGCAGCTGTGGGGCGAATCCCTGACGTCAGCGGGTCAGACGGAAAGGAGGCGAGGGGTGCCTGAGTGGTTCAGTTAAGTGTCTGACTGTTGACTCTGGTTCCGGTCACGGTTCGTGGGTTTGACCCGGTCAAGCTCCGCTCAGCGCAGGGCCTGCTGCACATCCTGTCTCCCTCTCTCCCTGCCCCTCCCTGCGTGCCCTTTCTCTTTCAAAATAAATAAACATTTTATTTATTTTTTAACGTTTATTTATTGTTTGAGAGACAGAGACAGAGGGTGAGCAGGGGAGGGGCAGAGAGAGAGGGAGACACAGAATCTGAAGCAGGTTCCAGGCTCTGAGCCGTCAGCACAGAGCCTGACGCGGGGCTCGAACCCACAAACTCCAAGATTACCATCTGAGTCAGTCAGATGCTTAACCAACGGAGCCACCCAGGCGCCCCAAAATAAATAAACATTTAAAAAAATAAATAAATACAATAAAAACATTAGAACTCTTTGTTGTTGTTGTTGCTGAAGAAAACCAACCCCGCCGAGCGCCTGGCAGAAACCAAGTGGCGCCAGCGGGGCCGGCCCTGCGCTCTGACTCCTGGAGCTTCCGGCGGCTTCTGAGGACCGTACGCGCTCAATGGCTGCCTCACCAGCTGTTTTCAACAAGAGCTCTTCCCTCTCCTCCCGCTCTCCCCCACCCCCTCCCAGCCCCCCACGCCCGCTGACGCACCCCATCTCCCCAAGGAGAGGGTCCAGCTGTGTGCTATCAAAGGCCACAGGCCCCTGACGCTGTCTGAGCCTTGAATTTCTCCATTTAAGCTTCTATTCCTGTCACGGCTCCTTAAAACCGAGTTTCAACTTTTGAAACAGCTACAAAATACGGCCACGCGCGAGCCCTAATCCGTCAATCGGAGACAGTCATGCTAACAGCCCGGAGGGCTTGAATGAGCTTGTCCCCAGGCTCCACGCCTCCTTCCTGCAGGACAGCAGCGCCCTCTGTGGGTGCCCAGAGGCAAAGCGAGTATTCCCAGGTGTGAAAGAGAGGGTGCAAATACTCTTGGAAGGGCGGGGGGAGAGGGAGAGAGAGAAAGGGAGGGAGAGAGGGAGGGAGAGAGAGGGAGAGAGAGAGGGAGAGAGGCAGCGACAGAGACACAGGATCAAAGGGAGAGACGCTAGAGTCACTGCCCACAGGTCGTGCCCAGTACAGGGGATGCCCAGGTGGCCCTTCCACTCCGGGACAGACCTGCCATGCAAAGGGGTCTAAACACACACAAAGGGAACCTCTCTCGCCCTCCACTGGCCAGCCAGGGGCTCCCAGACATCAGGGAACACCAGTAACAGAAAGAAAAAAATAACCAACAGAAGAACTTGCCCCAGAAAAAGAAGTTACAGGATAAAGATAAGAAGTTAATCCTAATTAGTACCTTCAGGGAGATGTAAGAGAAAGTTTCATTAGAAGACTACTTTATTTTTAAAAAATTAGTATTGAGGGGCACCTAGGTGGCTGTCGGCTAAGCATCTGACTCTTGATTTCGGCTCAGGTCATGACCTCATGAGCCCTGCACCAGGCTCTGTGCTAAGAGCACACAGCCAGCTTGGGGTGTTTTGGCTCCCGGCCCAAGGCCCAACCCCCCTGCACACCAGGCCTCCCCCAGACTGCTCACGCCTGGATTTGCAGCCTCGCAGACCTGGAGGATCCCGGCCCCTGTCTCCTCTCGTCTGCGGAGGGTCCGTCTGCCCTCTCTGCCCAGGCACGGCCTTCACCAGCCGGGCACTGCTCTCTCTGCCCAGGCACGGCCTTCGCCAGCCGGGCACTGCCCTCTCCGGCCCTGCGAGCGGCCTGCGCCTCACTGCAGTCTGGGCCCAGGAAGAGCGGAGTGTGTAGGACAAAAGAAGAGTCAGAGCCGGAGGACGCTTCTGTCAGAAGCACAGCGCAAGTCCCGGGCAGAGGAAGAGAACAGAAGCAACGTCCCCACCAGGGACAGCCCGCCGGTTCAGGCTGAAACAGAATCGCTGCCGCTGAAGCCTCGGGGGCTGCACTCTACAAGCCCCTTGGGCCCTTCTGGTTCTAAGAGTCCTGCACCCTGTGGCCCGAGTCTGGCCCCGCGCTTGCAGGGCCCGCAGCGGGCAGGGGGGCGTGTTAGGGCACACACGCGGCGGTCCTGAGAGAGATCATACACGGAAACGCTCCCTGGCACTTGGCTATGAAATACACATCTCACAGACGGGGGACTCATAAGACAGTGTGAACGAACATGCAATCACGGATTCCCTGAGTTTCTTCCTCCTAACGGCCTTCGAGGAGAGCCGAGGGCAAGGCTGAGCAAGCCTGGGGCTCTGCAGGGACGGAAGAATCTGCCGGGCGCGCCTCCTGCGGGTCTGGACCCACGCAAGGTGGGGGACACGCGTTAAAGTCACTTGACGGCAGAACCATTTTTCAACAAAATCTCATGTCGAACTCCAATGTCTAAATCAGAGAACAGTGCGGCAGCTCTGGGCGGGGAGGAGGCCCCAGGCCCCGCCTTTTCGCCCTCTCCCGGCCACCAGCCTTCCCTGAGGCACCCGCTTCGGAACCACGAGACCCGGCCGGAAGTCGGCGTGTTCACAGGCGGCAAACCGTTCTGAGGTCACGAGTGAACACAGCTGACGGGCGGCGGCTGGGGTGTGAGTCGAGAAGTGATTTGCTGAACTGCTTTATGCAGTAGGGAGATATTTTTATTTTTATTTTATTTTTATTATTTCTTAATTTATAATAGTTTATCGTCAGATTGGTTTCCATATAACCAGTGCTTCTCCCCACAAGTGCCCCCCACCATGACCACCCCCCTTCCCCCTCCCCCTCTAACAGGACAAACCTCACGGAGGACCATGGGGAGGGGAAGGGGGAGAGAGCGGGGGAGAGAGAGGGACACAAATCATGAGAGACTGTTGAATACTGAAAACGAACCGAGGACTGAAGGGGGACAAAGTGAGTTTTTAAAAGTTTACTTATTTATTTTGAGAGAGCGAGCGAGCAGGGGAGGGGCAGAGAGAGGGAGAGAGAATCCCAAGCTGGCTCCGTGCTGTGGGCCAGAGCCCGACATGGGGCTCGATCCCACGAACAGCGAGATGGTGACCCGAGTCAGGAACAAGAGTCAGACGCTCAGCCGACTGAGCCGCCCAGGCGCCCTACACTGTGACATTTTGAATCCTCGTGCTGGGAGCTGTTGTCTCCCTGCCCCCAGATTCTGAGTTCAGCCTGGGTCCTGGCACAGGCGGAAGGGCCCCAGGGCCCGGGCGTCCTGCCGTTTCTGCCCTCGCATCTGGACCTTTCCGTGCGGGAAGGGGACCCAGAGCGACCGGCGAGGGAAGGGCTCCGAGGCACTGCGGCACCGCCATCCCCGGCCTCCCACACAGGCCACCGCGGGCACCTGCCCCGCATCCGCCGCTCACCCGGCCCAGCCAACCGGCCGCAGAGCCTGGGGGTGAGCCCCGGCCGGGCCGCCCTGTGACGCGCCGGGAAAGCCAGGGTACAGGTGAGGCTGGACCGGGCGCCCGCTCCTCCGCAGTGGCTGCACACCCAGCACTGGGGAGCTGGAAAGAGGCGTCCGCTCTCCAAAGGCACACGCAACCCCCTCCTTCCCTTTAGAGCACGTCCAGCTGGCTGGCTTTCAGTCATCGCAGAGCAAGCTCGCCCTCTCGAGGGTGGGATCCGCTTGCGCCGGCCTGAGCAGTGGGCCAGCGCCAGAGTCTGGTCTACATGGCTGCCGGGAAGCTGCTCTGTCTGGGGGCCTTGGGTACAAAGGCCAGCTGGCTGGAGCCTCGCTCCCCTGGGCCCGGAGACGAGCGACGGGGTGCACACAGCACCAATAAACAGACCTGACTTCAAAGGGCTCCCCCCCTCCCCTCCCGCCCGGATCGCTCCGTGCATTGCATTGGGCTTGAGCAATGGAACACCCCATGTGCATTTCATTTTTTAGAGCCCACACTGGCAAGAGCTGCTTTTGCAAGATTCCTGGCAGCAAAATTGGCCTTGAACTTTCAAGGAAGAAGATGAATGGCTTTGAGCGGAGGACATCAAGACTGTCGTGCGGTTCTGTCCGGTTACTGCTTAGGAGGAGGTCTACGAGGTGAGCAAAGACTAGGTGGCCTTCGTCATCTCCCCGCCTGCCTCACACCTTGGGCCAGCAGCTCCCCCTCGGTGTGCCACACCCACATGCCCGCCGCCCCTCACCTCTGCTCCTGCCTTGCAGGCTTCCCCGCCTGCTCCCCCCGGGACTCAGGTCCCTGCCATCCTGACAAGGCTCAGTTAGGGGTGTTCTCACCCCGTCCCTTCTGGTGAGTCTCCATGGGGGCCCCAGCAGCCTGGTGTGTGGGCTCCGTGTACCGCAGCG
>NC_043704.1:154201324-154233258 GCF_006229205.1 Suricata suricatta
GGGGGGGGGGGGGGGCTCTCCTGACCCCTGTGAGCCAGCACCGGGGAAGCCCCAGCCTCTCCAGGTGACAAAGGTCCGCAAGGGTCCCTGCAGGACAAGGGCACAGGGGCGCGGTGTGGGCACCTCTGAGAACTGAGAGGAAAAGGAGAGGACACCTGGCTCTCGTGGCCGGGCAGCAGGTGGGGAGAGGGGCACGGGGGACCCTCCCATGTGGTGACGCCCCTCCCCACAGCCTCGGCCGGACTCCTGCTGGCCTGCTTCCAGCACCTGGTTCTGACCGAGGCCGTCCTCCGAGGCCTTCCTGACACTGGCAGGGGCAAGGCAGGGGTGACCGACGTCAGCAGCGTCTCGCCTGTCATGAAGGACAACTAGGAGGGTGTGTGGCTTCTGCGCAGCCTGGGTCCCGCCTGGCCCTCCCGCCGAGAGTTCATTTCAGGGTTGGAAGCTACTTGTAAAGACCAGCAGTGGCTAGTGTCCCGCTGGATCTTACCCAGTTTGGATACTAAGCATTTTATAGGTATTAATTCAATCTAAGACATAGACGCTATTATTATGATTATTATGTCCATTTTACAGATTAAGGAACTGAGGTTTACAGGCTAGGCCCCCTGACTAGTGAGTAAACGGCCAGGTCAGACCTTGAGCCCTGGCCATGTGGCCCGGAGCCTGCACCCCCAGCCAGCCTGCAATGCGGCCTCCCGAGGTGAGTGGGAACATTTAATCTGGACCTAAGCTAATCTTTAAATCCAAGGCGGCTCGGTCACGGAAGAGGGACACGCAGGAAACGAGGAGTGAAAGCAGCGGGGAGGGGTCCTCTCCAGCAGCGCCTGGTCCCCTGCCGTGCCCCGCGGAGGGCCACCACGCCTTGGCCCCGTGAAACGTCATCTTGGTGACGTGTGAACAAGTCAGAGCGGAGGCCAGGCTCTGCCAGGCGGGCCCCGCACGCCTTCCCCACGCGGAGACGAGGGCCTCTCGAAACGCTTCCAGTCTCCGGGTCGGGCTAGCGTCTGACTCTGGATTTCGCCGCAGGTCATGATCTCACGGTTGGTGAGTTCAGGCCCCGGGTCGGGCTCTGTACGGATGGCGTGGGGCCTGCCTGGGGCTCTCTGTCTCCTCTCTCTAACCCCCTCCTCTCTCTCTCTCTCTCTCTCTCTCTCTCTCTCAAAATAAATAAATAATTTTTAAAGATTAAAAGACTTTTCCAGTCTTTAAAAATGATTTTGTTTTTCGTTGCAGAGACAGTGCTGGACATTTTCTCCTCTTTCCTGATTCACTTGTTCATTCATCCGTTCATTTGTCCCATCCACTCGTTCCACGCTCTCCACACGCTCCAGGTCCTGACGATGCAGCAGCGCACCCGGCAGATCCTGCGTCCGGTCCCTCCGAGCTCTCACCGTGGTGCGAGGACAAGGCCGTTGTGGCTGAGGGGGGGCCATGACGGACGCCAGTGACGAAAGCTACAGAAGGCGAGGACGTGGAGACGGGAGAGGTGATCCGGAAGACCGGTTTGGGCCGCTGCGAATCGACCACGTGCCCTCCCGGTTTACATGTTCACACGTTTATTAAAAGCACGTGCGTCTGGAGCGGTCTGCAGAATTCTTTGAATGGAATAAATAATGCACCATAAATGCATAAATACGATCACATCATGTAGACTTCCACTTCTAGGAGCCCGGACAGACTCACTTCTCCCTGTTCCTCCCACGAGGACAGCTGAAATCGCAGGACGTGATCTAGGAGACTCACGTGAGGACGTTCGAGAGGGGGAGGGAAGACGGCGGGCCAGCTGGGGGCCTTGGGCCTGAGGAGCGGCCCGCCGTGAGCCCCCCGGGCTGCTGGGCCGCATGCACACAGCCGGACCCGGGGCTGAAGAAAGCTCAGTGCTCTCTCGGTTCTAGAGAGAGACAGAGAACGCAGAGACGACAACTGCCACGCCACTCTGCCCAAACACAGAAGACGACACCAGGGCCCCACCCCCTCTGCCAGCACAGGCCCAGCGGAGTCCTACACCTCTGTCTGCCTGCAAGGAGGTACCCTAAACTCACGTCAGGGGGATGGCGGGGGAGCCGGGACAGGTGGTGAGGACTTGGGTCCCTGCAGGCAGCAAACAGGTCCTCCCTCTCCCCGCTGGGGGGTAAGAGAAGGCCTCGAGGGGGGTCAAGGACTTTCACTGCCACCCAGAGGGAAAGAGTCCTCCTTTCCGTCACTCCTCCTGGGGGTGCGTGGAGGCCACACGGGGAGGGGTGAAGGGCACTCCTACCCTTCCCAGCCCACCAGTACTGGTGGGGATCTTTAATTCTGCACCCCCACCCGGCCGGAGTGAGCGGCACTCCCCACCTTGGGTGTCAAGGAAGGCCAAGCAGAGAATCGGGACCTCCATCCCCACCTGGCTCTGCCCCAGCGGTCTCTGGCCAGGGCCGTCTCGGAGAAGGCCAGCTAAAACCGGTTAAAGTACGTTCCAGAGTCTCATAACTCGATGTCCAGCATTTCCAGATTTCCACTAAAAGTCAGTAGACCGACCAAGAACCAGGAAAATCTCCACTTGAGTAAAAGAAAATGATAAATGTAGCATCACACTGACAGAGGTGTTAGACGTGGCTGACAAAGGTTTCAGAGCAGCCCTCAGACACACATTGCTTAACAAGCAATCACAAACCTGCTTGGGACAAACAAGGTAACAAAGTCTCAGGAAAGAAGCAGAAGAGGTAAAGACCCAAATGGGAATTTTAGAACCGAAAAATACAATCGCTGAAATGAAAAACTCCATGGATGGGTTCAACAGCAGAATGGAGACAGAAAGAGAGTCCATGAACCTGAGCTAGAACAACAGAAACTGCTCAGTCTGAATAAGAGCGAGAAAACAGGCAGAAAAAAGGAATGAACAGAGCCTCAGGGACTTGGGAGACTGGACAGAAGATCTGACATTGTCGCTGGGGTTCCGGAAGGAGAGGATGGAGGGAGAGGGAGGGGACGGCTGAGAAGATACTCAAAGAAACAATGGCTGAAGACAAAGCTGTAGACTCGAGAGGCTGGGAAAACCCCAAATAGGATAAATCTGAAGAAATCTACACCAAGACACACAAACTCTAAAAACGAAACGCATTATCCTGTAACTTGTTCTGTTTTCCTCCATCATGTACCAGTCAGCTCTCGCTGGGTGATGCTCCGGTGACAAAAGATCCCCAGATCTCCGTAGCTCACGACAATGAATGTTGACTTCTTGCTCGTGTTACATGTCTAGCTGATGTGCCTTCGTGACCCTAGGGCCCCCGCCAAGGGGCAGCCGCACCCCAACCTCATGGTGGAGGTCAGGCGCAACGGCCGACCTAGGCGAGGGATCTGAAAACCACTGCCCAGATGCGGTGCTTATCGTGTGCACGGGGAACCCATGGGTAGCATCGCGTGGCCACGCTCAGTGCTGGTGGAGAAGTGTGCCCGCTCTGCCCGCTCTGCAAAGCCAGATGGGAGGTGTGTGAAGACCTGGAAACAAGAATCCAACCCACCACAGTGTGCTCCCAGGATCACACTGACGTCCCTCCCGGCCGCCCGTAGGAGACGCTCACCCGCTCCTGAAGCATCCGCAAATTCTCACCAGATCTCTGCCTCAGACGTGACGGCCAGGATCCCAGGATCCACCCTGATGCTGTGGCAGCTTCTCCTGGATACCCGTCCCACCCACTCCAGCGGAGAGCAGCGGGAGAGAAGAGAGGGACGGACAGGAAATCATGGAGAAGCAGCCCCCGCTGGGCGTGGGGTGACCCAGCGGGACGGGCTGGGGGTGCGCGACGCTCCCACAGCCGCATGTTAGGCTGATTTAGGGAAAAATACTTGGAGCAGGGTTTAAAATTTGTTTTTACTGTTTGTATTTTGAGAGAGCGCGCGCACGTGTGTGCTCACATGGGGGGTGGGGGGTGGGCACAGAACATGAAGCAGCTCCAGGCTCCAAGCCATCAGCACAGAACCTGACACGAGACTTGAACTCACAAACCCTGAGATCATGACCCGAGCGGAAGTCAGACGCTCAACCGACTGAGCCCCCCGGGGGGCCCCAGAAGCAGAGGTTTATATTACTGTTTCCCGTCTCAGTGAGGAAATGTCCACATGTGTTTGGTGTCTGAAAGCTCTACAGAACACACCAACGACAGAACCTAACTAAAGAGGCTCCGGACTGAGGCCCGGAAGTTGTTAGCAGCACAGAACCAGAGGCCTTGAGGATATGAGGACGATCCCGGGCTGCTGGGCTGGACCCTCCCTGCGGTGGGCAGTGTGCCTGGGCATTGCTAATGCCCCGGGGGCACTTCCAACTGGGGTGAGGCCCGTTCTGAGATGCAGTGTTCCGAGTGGACCGACTCACAATGTCCCCCCCACACCACAATGTGGAGCGTTGAGGGAAGTGATGCCAGACAAGGGTGGCACGCAGTACTGGAAACCAAGGGCTGTCGAGAGACACACAGGTTGGTCCTGATTGTTTTTTTTAAGGATGCTTGCAATATGGACAGCGAGATTATCACAGAGGACTAAACGATAGTGACTAATTACATACGACTGCCATGTTCAAGGGCAGAAAAGCGGATTAAACAATAATATATCCACTGGATGAAATATGGAGCAATTGGAAATAGTTTCAAAGAAATTTTAATGGTCCCCCATGTAAACAGACATATAAATGTAGGCACGCATGTACACGCACGCACGCGCGCACACACACACACACACACACACATACACAGCCTATTCACACGTTAGAAAAATACTCACAGATTAGAAAAATACTCCATGATTAAAGGGCACCAAAAATAAGTAAAAATAAAGGCACCAAAGTCGTAACAGTGGTGATTTCTTGGTAGGGATTCTAGATTATTTTCTCTTTTATAAAGGTATTCTTCAAATTGTCTATAACGGACCTAAATTTCTTCCAGAATCAGAAAGAAAATAAAATTAAAAGATCTTTTTTGCTTTTCCAAAGGAACATAGTATTTTATCCTATGGTCCCCAGATCCTTGTTTGCTGCACGCCTGGGCGTCCCCACTGCCTGGGCCCTATGGCCAGAGACAGGCACACGCATCCTCCTGGCATCTGTGTCCTACTTCCTCTACAGGCACTACTGTGGCCAGTGAGTTTTTGTAAGAAAACCACAAATGTCATTCCAGACCTTTAATTTAGAAATGCCTAATTCAAAACTTCCACGTTGCTATAGATTCAATGTTTGTATCCACACCCCCCCCCCCCCCCGCCCCGGCCAAGATTCATGTTAAAACCTATCCCCCATTGAGGGGCGCCTGGGGGGCTAGGTCAGTTAAGCATCTGACTTAAGACTCGGGTCATGATCTTGCCGTTTGTGAGTTTGAGCCCCGCGTCGGGCTCTGTGCTGACCGCGCGGAGCCTGGAGCCTGTTTTGGATTCTGTGTCTCCCTCTCTCGCTGCCCCTGCCCTGCCCGAACTCTGTCGCTTTCTCAAAAATAAACTAGCATTAAAAACAAACCTATCCCCCTGATGTGAAGGTATTAGGAGGTGGGGCCCCTGGGCGGGGGTCAGATCGTGAAGGTGGGACCCTCGTGAATGGGATAAATGCCCTTAAAAGAGGCCGGAGAAGAGAGCAGAAGAGAGCGCCTGCCTTCCTGCCTCGCGGGGGAGTGGAGTGAAAAGGCGTCGCTGCTGCCTCAGGGGCAGGCACCGAGTCTGCAGGGCCTCGATCGCGGACTTCTCGGTCCCTGGACCTGCGGGAAGTGAGTGGTCCGCGTTGGGAAGCCACCCAGCTTATGGGATTCGTGTTACAGCAGCGTGAACCCACGCACACAGCCGACGAACTGGTCCCTGCCAAAGTTCACGCGCACCCGACATGAACAGAGGGACTAGAAACTGACTCCCGTCAGGGGCAAGTGGTTCTTACCTAAACTTGCGGATGTACCATCCTAGTAGCATCTCACACGGCTCAAAGGGAACCGCCAGCTCCTGGCAGCCAGCGTACGACCGCACCGACCTCCGCGTGTGCCGCAGTCACAGGGCCCGGAGCCCCGGCGTCGGGACCTCGGCGCTGGGGTCACAGCTCTCTGTGCGGCAAGTAGCAGTCCGAGCGGAGGGCAAAGCCCTCAGCAGCCTGTGCCCTGCGACGCAAACACGCCCCGCAAGTGCTGATGGGAAGCTGTCAGGTCTCAGGCGTCAGTGATGGACACACTTCCGGGGGAGGGTCTTTGAGCGTCAGAGACCCTGACGCTGCGCACAGTGAAAGGCTCCGTCCTTCCTGCCGGAACAAGTCGTTGAGAAGATGTCACCTTCCATCCTAATCGAGGTGAACTGAATTCACTGTACCTTTTCCTGAAAGACAGGCTGATCCCTGCACCGGGGAAGCGGGCAGCTCCCAGTACTAACGGGTTGTCACTCCTCCGCCAGCTCCACGCTGGACACCCAGCCCGTCCGCGCTCTCGGGAGCCGGCAAACCGCAGCCTGCGAGAGCAGCGCAGCCCGCCGCCTGCTTTCGTAACTGAAGCCTTCCTGGAGCCCAGCTCCGCTCCCGTGGGACCGGCCTCGACGGCTCTGTGCCGACGCCAGTGACAGGGGCGGCCGTGGCAGAGACTGGATGGCCTGTAAAGCAGAAAATACTTCCTATTCGACCCTTTCTTTCTAGAAAAGGTGTGCTGACCCCTACATACTTTCTGATGTGCTCATCTCCATAAAGGAGGTAGGAGGAAGTCGTACAAAAATTTTGCTAAGAGTCCACAACTCCTACCTTCGGAAGAGATATATTAAAAAGGTAAGAAGTCATGTCTGTTGTCAGAAACCCTTTTGGTGGCACAAAATTTTGCCCCTTACGTAAATCCTGATTTTAAAAAAGGGGGTGGGGGTGGAAGAAGACCCCTTTCCCTTGTGGCCAGGCGTCCCCGAAGGAGTCGGCTGCAGCCCGCTAGGAAGACCGCTGGCCACGCCCCCACCCCGCCCCGCCCCCCCACTCCTGGTCACAGCGTGAGGGGCACACCATCGGACACCGAGATCCCGCCTGGAGACAGAGGTCGGGGGCCCCTGGACACTGACGCAGCGGCGGCCCGAACACCGGGGCGCACAAGACCCTCCCAACAGTGTCCGCCTCCTGCCATCCAGAGGGCGCGCTCTCGTCACGTGTAAAAAGGAGCAGCCTGCGGCCTACCCCGGAGAGGGGGCACCTCGAGCCGGCGGCCTCCTAGAACATGCGCCATCAGGCACTGTTTCCATACTTCTTCTAACCTGGTCATGCCAATTGTGAACATAAAAAAAACTTTCCAAATGGTTAGCATTTGGCTCTGTTGACAAACAGTTCCTTGTGATATTCACCCGGACAGAACGTCATTTCCTAACTATTTTGAAATAGATTTCAACTTAGGAAAAAAGCACAATAAGCAAGTTTTATACAGTAAATAAACTTTATTGATTTGTTCTTCCAAGATGACATTGCCAACCATCACAGATCTGCGTACAATACAGTACTATTTACAATTTACAGTAGTATTTTTTCCTCTGAAAAATAGAAGTACAAAAGCTAAGTAAACAATGAGGTACTGCCGTTTGGATTTATCGTGTGTAGAGCTTAAAGAACTAGTCTTTAGCAAATATTCAACAAATCAATCTGGATAAAATACTCAATTAAATGCTCTAATTTATCAGAAAAAATCCACTAAGTGTCACCTCAAAATGTATTGCACAAGTCTTTAAAAAAATCACCCTAAAAATAAATAGGAAAGGCAAGCAGTTCTTTAAAAAGAGGGACAAAAAGAATGGAAGAAAGGAACCTTAAGTGAGCCCGTGTAAGTCAGGTTGAGTTATTCAAAGTACCTCTTAAACAACATAAAACTCTTCCCAACAAAAAACTGAAGACAAAGAAGGAACTATCACCATTTCTCCACGGATACTGTGGATCCGAAAGGCAGTCTGCACGATTATCCGTGGGCCAATGCCAGACCTCTCCTGGTCTTTGGCTCCGTGAGGGGCCCTGAGGAGCAGCCTGCTCTCAAGGAGGCCCTCTGGCTCGCCCGAAGTCCCCACCGCGTTTCTTCAGGACGATGGTCGGAGCCAGGACTGGAAAAGAAGAAAGGAAAAAGGATAAAGTTAAAATAAAATTATATCCCATGGTCTGGGGACTGAAGCAGAAATATTCTAAATATTAAATCTTAAAGAAAAACGTCTTCCAAGAATGAATGTTCTTGGAATGACCTGACCTACAGTCCGCGATCCTGGGCACAGGGTGTCCAGTGAAATCCGGGGCTGCGGCCTCCCCCAGCTGTGCCTGGAGCCGCCGGGAGGGGGCGCGCTGACCCTGCAGACCCTGCCCAGGACCCGCTGCTCAGATTTAAAGAGCGCAGACCAGTCCTAACGGGCTCTGGCCGCCGCACACTGCACGTCTCCCAGGGGGAGACGCACGCAGCAGGGGGGCGGAAATGAGCAAACTCAATTCTAAAAACTAAAAATGTGGAGAGAAACAATGGTAATGAGTGATTCCTAATAAGGTTTCTCTGATTAAAATACTAAAGCCAGTGGTCTGGTTAAGTTAAAATGCCACAAAAATAAATTATCAAAGAAGATTAATAAACTTTTTATACATATTTAGTGGGAAGGGAAAGTTTTAAAGTCTTCTCCATTTGTAGATGAAAAATCTAGCACTCGCGATGTGCTCCCAACAGTGTGTGGTGTGTCGGGCCTGCTCAGCAGTCTCGGTGGCCCCGGGAACCTGGAGCGGACGAGGGGAAGGTCTTCTGTCCTACGTGAGCTCCCTGTCAGTCAGTGTTGTGAAACTTGGCTTGTGCTGCTGTGGGAAAAGGTTCACAAGTGCTGTTCAGTGTCAGTGTCATGGGAGACAAAAAAAAAAAAAAGCTGAGAGCACATTTTTAGTTTAGAAGAGACTAGAAAAATATGACAATGACATGTGACGTGCCATCTCTGAGTGATCGTGGAATGTAAAAAATTCTGAAAGACATTATTTGAAAAACTGCAAAAATACGAAGTTCGACTATATACTAGAGGACAGGATTATGTTAAATGTCCTGAGTGAGAATTTTATGGTTGAGTTTGTAGGAAAATGTCCGCTCACGTATTCAGCTGTCTTCGCACGTAACCGTCGGATGCGCCAAGCACAACCGCCAGAGGGAGGCTGTGTGGGGACAGAGCGGGACGAGGGTGCGCGACCCCCGGTGACTGCAGGTGAGGGGCGTGCAGATGTCCGCTGCACTGGTTTTACAGATCTTCCGTGCGGAAGTTTGCAACATAGAAGTCGAGGAGAGAGTTGACTGGTCAATCAACAGAAACACGACCTGGCCTTCAGTCCCAGGGACAAACGGGGTCCTGAAATGTGGTGGGGCCACGGCAAGGTGACGCAGGTTCAAATAGTAACACGAGATGTTAAGGGATTTCCAAGGCTAAAGACAGTTCTGGATAATCACTAAGGCAGGGTAACTGATATATAGTAAATTCAAAACGAGACCCAAAGGTAGGCATAAATGATTTTTAAAGCGAAAAGATTGAAAAAGAAAAGCTGTATATTGGCATTTTAAGCCTTAATACCATTAGGTGAATACTTGTTGAATTAACAATCACAGAGAATTTTTACTTCAATTATAATTAAGGTCTATTAATTGCAATCCAGCTTGTTTCTGATCTGTAAAAATTCCAGCAGAGTCTGAGGCAAAGATTACCCTGAGTTTTAGGGGGTGCCAGGTCAAGCTAAGAGCATGACTCAAACATGGCGGCCACGGCAGAGGCCCCTAACGGCGAGGCTCCACGGCCGCGTCCACACAGTTTAGGTGCCCGCGCCTCACCGCCACGGCGTGTTCATTACAGACTGCCACGTTCAGCTGACACAGCTGCCCAAGGGTCTCCTGGGGATAAATGTTATCTTGTCATACTGTGTGATCCCCGGAAGTACGAAAATTTTATTTATTTTAGTCAACTTTACTAGTCTTTATGATTTCAGACTAGCCTTGATAAGTGGGCCTTACAGTGTTTTAAAATCTGGTTTCATGGAAAATATCACTTCACTTCCATCTAGAAAATGATTTTTCATGTCTCTCTCACTATCTTTATTAATTTCCAAGACTATTCTTGAGAAATAAAACAAAGATTATAAAATATGTGATTTTTTGAATTATTACAATTCCAAAGGGCAATTTAAAAACTTTCAATTACTATTTAAAGAAGCATAATTTCCTAAAATTACAGAAATCTTCTGGTGGTGATTATTAATCTAAATATTAATCTATGAAACTACATTAACAGAACATGCCTATAGTGACACAGAGCACAATCATGTATTCATGAAACGAAGCACAGAAGAACTGCAGCAGAACGGTTAGTGTCATGCAGCACATGGGCTTTTGCACAAAAGACGTAGACATTGTTCTCCACTCACCACACGTAACTAAGCACAGACTGACGGCTGACTCAGAAGAGACCACTGCGAGGTGAAGCAGACTACAAGCCAGGAAGAAAAAAAGCTTAATGGGTTAGTTTTAAGACTTAATATAACATAGAGATTATACGTGTATATGAACTTCAAAGCATTAAACAGAATATATTTAAATTTTCTCAAATCTCCCCCAAATCAAGGGAGGCTAGGCCAAGTATAAGGAATCTGTAATAACTCCCATGCATCCTAAGAAAATATAGTAATTTGTAGCTGAGATTTCATTTGCAACTTTAATTTAAAAATGTAAACAATATACTTAAAGATACTTTCACACTTTAAGGTATATATGTAATAGGTTAACTGGGTATAATTACTTGCTTTACAAAATATTTCTTTCATAATTCCATTAAATTACACATAAAATTTGATTTACATAATCCCAATTTACCATCAAAAATTTGAGGGGAAATGGTGATGAATGTGAATACAGTATGTCTATATGTCGAATTATCGTTCCTAATACATATCAGTTCCATCACGGAATGACGTGCTTCTAATTCAACAGCCTGTCCTCAGGAATGGCTGCAGGGATGACGACCCAAACCGGAATGTCCACTCGCAGGGACCCAATCTCAAAGTGCTACTGTTGCAGCCTTCTCAAGTTCATTCTTTGTCCTAGCTAAAGGGTCATAATCTAAGATCATAATTAGCTTTCTGGTTTGTTAAAACAGCATCAGCAAAAAAAAAAAAAAAAAAAAAGGGAGGGATTATTTATAAAATCTGAGTCTACTTTCAGTGTGACCAACCTCAGAAGTATCATTTATCTTATTTAATGGTGCAGTTAGTAAGCAGCAGCAAAATCAAAAGGCAGACTAGAAAATAATATTTGCAGCACACACAACACAAAAAGGTCAATATCCTCTTGAAAAACTTGCAGAAGTATGCAAAATACATACACATGCATGCTCCCTGTGTCTGTGACAGGAAACTGGTGACCTAAACTGTGGGACATCCATGTGGTCATACAGTCGGCCATTAAAAAGAATACAGTACATCAATTTGTAACGGTGAGATAAAATAAAAATATGTTAAGTGAAAAAAGAAAGCTGTTGCATTCTGCCATTTTTACAAAACAATTAAGTGATTAAAAGCATAACTATAAATGTATGTTTATACAGCTCAGGAGCCCTGGGGACAGTCACCCCGTTTACGAAGATGACGGTGGCCTGGCGGAAACGCTGGGAGGCTGAAAACTGGAGGGCCTCCTTCTCTGTGTCAACGACTCGGAATCATTCGCAACGTTCTCTTTTGCAATGATCACATTCTTACGCGATTCCAACAAATCAAGAGTCAAACCACTTTTGAGACAACAAACGTACTTCATCTGGACAAGTTTTTTCCACTGTGCAGCAGTTCTATCTCGCTAGTTTCCTGATGCACTGAGCCCGTGTGAAGGTGGGTAGGCCTCTTCTGGGATGGAGAACTGTTCTCACAGTGCTGAAAAGCTCGGATGAATTTATTAAGTCAGAAGAGATTTTTACAATTCCAACCAAAGGGAGAAAAGTGAGGAACATGAAGTATAAGACCGGTCAAGGGCAAAACTGGGTCAAGAACTTGATACAACACGAAGGATCAATGTGAAAGAAATGTAAGAAATAAAGGCAACAGAAAATCGGTTTTTAAAAACGACTATAGCGTGGATGCAGAATGAAACTGAGCCAAAACTTCTCCGTCAGAAGAGGAAGCTTCCTTCCCATGAGGTCCTCAGGAGCACAGCTGTCTAGAGGCACGTCGGTTTACTAGCTCACTGAAAACGAAAGTGCATTTCTAAAAACAGTTTTTAGCAGAACTGTCTATATAACAGAAGAACCTCTCAATTTCAAGATGAGTTAGCACCTGACCGGAATAAACTTTCTTAATACAATTACCCTAAATAACCACGCGCTCCTCTAACAGAAGGTCGGGAGGTGCACTTGTAGGTCGGTTTTCTTCAGTACAAGACAGACAAACCCAAGACTCTTGAGGTCACTCTTGCTCCGACCCTGTTACTCAAATGCCCAGGCTGCTCTGCCCATCTAAACCGCCTACACTGCCACAAAATGAAACACTGGGCACAAGAAGCTAGAAGCCAACAGAAGGGAAAAGGCTGTTCTCACACAGAAAGGTAGGTGTGCATTTGGTAAGTGCGTTTTCTTTTGAACTTTTTGCTCTGAAATGTCTCTGGGTTCGTTTTGGTTTACATTTACCAGCTCTTCAGCCTCCACAGCTAAAAATTACAAAGCACTCAAGGTTGCTGATTTTAAATACGAGGGAAAATACAGCTCCACATTTATAACAAACTGTAGAAATGATCCATTTGGAACATACATTTGAAGCTAACGTGACTAACCAGTTTTTAAATGTTCACTTAATAAAAAGGCTTGCTTTCTAAACATTTATCTATCTTTCCATTGGCTATCATAATTATCTTTCTATTAGGAAAAGAGAAGTCACTGTTTTTTGCAGTGGTTTTTCCGAATCAGCTATGGGCATTGGACAGGGTAAGGAATAGGTTATAATTTCAAGAGACCTGTTCAAAGACAATGATTCTTATTGCTCATTTCATGAATGACAGCAATCTTTAAGGCAAATGTGTCCTTGATTCAACCTTCTCAATCAACAATAATCTTCATTTTCCATCAAATATAAAATCAATCATGAATCACGATCAAGTACCAAGAATCTCAAGCCAACAAAGAGGGACTCAGACTGAGTTACAGCCTCGATGGGCCTCCCTCAGCGCTCACTGTACAGTACTTCCTATCTGGGTCACGTTACGTAGACGTATCTTGTGTTCATGCACGAAGAAGGGGTGCTACCTCCTTCCCCTAAAATGAAAAGCCACCAGGTCAACGACCATTATCTTACAGGTCTTTGACTTTCCTGAACCGGCCACACCAAGCAGAAGATAATGATAAGTAAGACTCTGCTTAAAGCAGTAGCGGGACGAGTGGTACTTTTTCCTGGGCGTGCCAGCCCCTGGGACATGGGAGCATTAATTTAGGAAGGGACAGTCACCATTTCATCCCTATCCAGAATGAACACCACTTAATTCAGGAATAAAGAGTGTAATGATTTTTAAAGACTTCTTTTTAGTGAAACTAAAATAAAATTTCCATCTGCTTTATAAGGTTTTAGTTACATGGCTCACTGTTTACATGTATCAATTCAATTAAGTTCCTTCAAGGCAAACCGATCTACGGCTGCGTGTGTGGATGGGGTGAAGGGGAGGTTTCCCACCGTATCTGCCACACTCCTGATTTAGGATGAATCTAAACTGTCAAGCAAATCCTGATAAAATGGAGCCCAACACCGAGAGGAGAGCTTGCCGGCACCCAACATCAAGACAGTAAAGAGCCATGGGAGGACGAACAAAGGCACATTAGATCATTTAAGAATATTCTCCTAAACAGGCCACAAGGACACAACCATGTTGACAGGGTCCAAATGCACCGCAGAGTTTTATTTTCACAAAGGCAAATTCGGTGAGGAGAAAAACTTCTCTGAGCAACTACATTTTAGAATTGTTTGCTATAATTTAAAACAACATTCTGCTGAGGAAGGGCATACATTACAGTGACACACGTCTTATAAAAAATATGTATAACCAGAGGGGCGCCCGGGGGGCTCAGGTGATTAAGCATCCGACTCTTGGTTTCAGCTCAGGTCATGATCTCACAGTTCGTGAGATCAAGCCCCGAGTCAGACTCTGCACTTAGCGTGGAGCCGGCTTGGGATTCTCTCTCCCTTGCCTCTGCCCTTCCCCCACCTCTCAACACACATAAACATCTAAAAAAATGTATAAGCAGAAATAACCACAGAGGCCTAACGATGTTTTTCAGGCCACTAGATCCCAGGGACGAACGCTTTCCAAAAACGCTAACCAAAATGATTGCAACTGTCTCAGGAAATGTACAACAGGTATGTGATACAACACGCAATGAAGTACGAGGACAAAGGTCAGGGATGCCCCTGACCTCAGAGAAAGTGAGGCGGGGTAGGTGTCAACGTGCCTGGGGTGCTGCGATTCCCGCAGGCCTGGGCCCGCAGAGCATCAGAAGAGAGAAGCTGCACCTGACTGGCTCAGTCAAGTACGGATGCAACTTGTTAAAATTTTAAGGAGGCTCCAGGCCCAACACCAGCCTAGGGCTTGAACCCAGGACCCTGAGAGTAAGAGTCGCACGCTCTCCCCACCGAGCCAGCCAGGAGGCGCGCTGGGCTGCAGCTCCCGGTATTCGGCCTGGAGAAGAAGAGCTCTCCATTCAGGCCAACATACTTTTTCGGCCGAGCTGCATAGGTAAGCACAGAGCAAACTGGTGACCAGTCCAAGGAAGGAAGACTGGGGCTCAAGGTGAGCAAGAACTTTTGTGAAGAGCACAGTCCGTGGAGCTGTGACCGGATGCTCAGTCCTTCCGACTGGAGAGAGCCGGACACCGGCCAGCCCGCCACTCGGGAGAAGCCCTCTGCTTGCTCTGCTGAGCAGGGAGAAGAACCAGCAGCGCGGAGGTCATAAGACAGCAGGACGCGGCCAGCAGGACACGACAGGAAGGAGGGACAGAAGGCCGGGGCGAGGCCTCTCGGTCACGAGCCTCACACTCTGCGCAGAACCCTCTCTTCTTACGGCAGTGCTGGCCCAGGGCAAAGAGAGGCCAGGCGTGGGGACTGTGCACCATCTGTGAGGTGAGTATTTCCTTCAGTCACAGCTGACTTGGCGCACAGGTTCCTAATAATCCTGTTCCCTACACGTCCCTTTCCGGTATGCCAAGAGCTCAAAAATGCTTCTGTCCTCTCCCTCAGAATTACCGTATTTGAAGACCCCGGAGGATAAGGAAATGTGACACAGAACATCGCGCATCCTGCTGTAATCTGATTACAAACGATTACTGGACACACCAGGACAGACGCCTTTCCTGTCCCTTCCTTAAATACCCCAGGTTCTGGAAGCCCCGGACAGCAGAGACGGGTGTCAACCTCATAAACGCTATCGTAAAAGGCTGCTTTCCTTGAGGCCACCAATTCGTACCTGCCCTCAGCTCAACTTTCTTGATGCAGATTCACTCTCATTCTTTAGGCTACGGTACAATAAAAACGAAACATTTAAGATGGCTTTTAGCAACTCACAGCCTCTGTAACTGAAGTAGACTGTGAGGAGATGAGACAACGCCCTCTCCCATCCGGAGCGCGCTCTGAACGCTTACCATTAGCCGGGCATCTTCTCGTTCCAAAATTTTCTGAGTCTGGTCATCAGGGAACTTCAGGACCGTGGTTATGACCTTCGCCATGGTCTACAAGACAAAGGAGACGATCACAGACAGTGAGGCAGAGGGCGCCTCACGCGCTCTGCCAGCTTCTGCTGGTGGGGTTCTCTAGCGCTGTCAATGAAGCCACGACCAAAGAAGTATGATGTGAAGGTATCAGTCAAGGAAATAACAGCCAACACTAGAATTTCAATTTAAAAGGACTCGTCACAATGCCTGGGTTGGTATTATTCAAGAAGATGCAATTACAGTAGCATGAAGCTAAATAACGTTCTGATGCTCTCGGCCCTTTATCTCATTAAGATCAAACTTTATTGCTTATTCATTTTATAAGGCTTTTTATCTGTAGGAATCTATCTAGAAAGTAACGTGTTACCAACACAAGCCCTAGAGGATCAGAAGCTCGGCTCTAAGTCACATCATATATCTCAACACGGGCCACCGCACGGACATGGACATGCTTCGGAGGGGTTTTGTACAACATGCAGCACATCAGCCTAATAGGAATACAGATTACGCTTTAAATAAACACAAGATGTTTCGTTTGGTAGAAAACATGATGAATCAAAACATTACACATGGTGGCTAGCAAAACAAGATCATAACTGTGCAGATCTGAAGGGATATACCGTAAGTCAGACTGTCCCCCATAAGCTCGTGGAAAAGTCTCCTCAAGGGTTGAAATTCCCTATTTTGTATCAAGATGAGATGTTTTGAGGGAGACAGAGAGGAAAGAAGATACTGTATGAAATAAGAGGCACTCACAAAATAAGAAGGATAACAAGTTCAGCACTTACATATAAATCCAGGTGCTGGCTCCCCCCTACCCCCCAGGGCGCCCACAAAGGACGGATGGCCGGGCACCGAGGGCGCTCACTCTAACTGTCTTGGTCATGGTTACACAGGGGTGTGCGCGCATGTGTGCGTGTGTGTGTGTGTGTATAGGGTACGGGGCTGGGAACTACAGAAGGGCACTGAGGAAAGGACGACATAACAATAAAAAAATTTTACATTAGTCACATCTTTAGAAAAAACATAGAGTTATCTCCAGGAGGGAAAGAAACTAACAATTTTAAAATTCCTATTATGTGCTAAGCCCAGGCCAGGCACTTTACATACTTCTAATATTTATTTCAACTGACAGATTAACTAATACTGTTCTTCAGTCCCAGACCCCATACACAGCTAGATTTCAGCACCCTCCTTCCTTTTACCTTTGCCTCTGCCATACTGAGGGTCAAAAAACAAAAACAAAACAAAAAACACATTTAAATTGTTGGGAATTCCAAAGGCATTTTACTAAAACCCTCATTCTTTAAACTGTATTGCCTAGACAGAAGAAAATATTCCAGGTTAAACCAAAATCTAGAAACTACGCAAACACGTGGCATTAAATGGCAAGAGAAATAAGAGTTATGCATCGCAGTGTTCTTTTTATTAACACTCTGAAGCAGTTTTAAATGGGTTTTGGCATACTGACTACGAAGACTTTTTAGGAAGCAACAAATACCTAAAATTTAGGGACCCATGATTATATAGGGAACATTTCTTTAATTTCAATAGCTTGTAAGGCGCAGCGTACCCCAGAGTCCACTTATGCTCTCTATGAATCATGGGTAAGCACGTTAGCTTCTGTCTGTCAAACCCCCAGAACTGTGGCTGATTGTCCCTTCACATTTCCAAGCAAGGTTCATGAGAAACCCACCTCTAGATTCACCCGTGATCCTGAATTTACATCACATTACCCGGTAAAGACTTAAAGCTCTTCCTGGCTAGCCAGAAAACACTTAAGTGGAGAAGTCCAGGCTGCCTGCCGGTCAGACCCTCTGTGTGCCTCACCCTCGGGCCCTGGGAAGGGAGGAAGGTCCAGGGAGCCGCCTGGGGGAGAGGCTGTGTCTCCAGCCAAGCTTTCTGCAAGAAGAGGTTTACTAAGAGGGCAGAATGAGAAACACTCTACTGGAAGGGAGAACAGGCGGCAGCTTAGCACCCACACCAGCCTGGGGACCGAAACCTGAGAGAAGGAAAGGGAGAAGAGAGAGGAGCTTCACGCTGGCAGAGCGTGTGGTCCACGGGCCGTCGTCTTAAATACGTCACCTGTCTCACCGAGCGAGGGACGGAGTGCAAAAGCAGACGGAGGAGCGCGGGTGGAGGACGGGCCTGCTGCAGATGAGGGGCAGAGCGCAAAGGCCGCCATGCCCGCTGGCTCATTCTAAAGCCACAACCTGGTCTCCATTTCAAATTCTTTGTTACCGTGTACAAATTACGGAAACAGGTGAAAGATGTGTCTAAAACCAGCTCTGCTCTGTTCAACCTCAGCTCAAGGGCTAGCCATCCCCCAACAGCCACAGGTAACACCCGGAAAACACCCCGGCCCTCCACACTCTGTGCAGCCTGGAAAGGCGTCACGTCCGGCACACAGGTCCAGTGCGGCCCAGACTGCTTGTTCTAACACCCACTCAGCTTCCTGCCTTGGACCTTCTGTCTAGGCTTTCCCTCCCGTCTGAGCTCATCTACTAAAATCAAACCCCACCTTCACCCCCCATCCCACTTCAAAGCCCACTCCACACCCCTGTTTCTCCGTGATGTCGCCCTCGACCTTCCCACGGGTCAAAGGGAGGACCCGGCCTCTCTAACAGCCCGACTACACTCAGCACTGCACTACGCTTCACTGCGTGCAGCTCCGCTTCCCTACCATGTAGTAAGCCCCTGAAGACCAGGGACAGTGTCAGATCCCATCTTACCCATCACGGCGATAAACAGGCCACCCCTAGTGCTCGACAAACACGCAGTAAATTAAGCTGAGTGTCCACTCCTGGTTTTCTGTGTCTACCTGTGAACTGTGATTGCACAACGACAGACTAACCACTGGTTGTAACCGGACGCCCCCAATGCCGAGGACAACAGACCAGAGAGCGCTGCGCAGCACGGGTTCCTGGCAGGTGGGGACGGGGCTGCCTGCCTCATGGGGTGACGGGGCCCCCCACTCCGGCTGCGTCCTAAGCCACAGCCTCAAACCGACCGCGACCCCGAGAGCACAGCCTGCACCAGCGCGTCTCCCATTTGCGCAAGGTCTCTGTTCGGGGGCTCAGACTGCGGGGCGCTCAGCCCTCGCCAGTCACGACCCCCAGAAGGCACGGGTTCACAGCACTGGGATCATGGCCTGACATTCACAAATGAACCAGTGTAGACAGACTTCTGAGAGGGTTTTGTTTTTTAGCTTTACATATATATGTATATATATATATATATATATATATAGTTTATTGTCAAATTGGTTTCCATATTACACCCAGTGGGCCTTGTTTTTTTCTTTTTAAGATATACCCTTCTCCCTTCCCTGCAGTAACAAGGTGACATTAAATTATCCGCCCCGCCTCAGATACTGGCTGTCGCCCACTAGAGCCTTAATAAGAGGAAGTTCTATCTCATTAGCTTTATTTTTTAAAAGATAAGGAAAAATTAGTTTTAGCTGTTCTTTAATTTTAAAATAGTCCTTCAAGGGAAAAAATACTGAATTACTAAGAATTAATATATCCCTGTGTTACATGTTCAGGATCACACTAGATATTACTTTAATTTGAAACTATTGATACCATGAAATGAGATTTCTGTAGGTATTATGGATTAAAATGACTTATATTTCTATAACTCCTAGTGTTTAGCAGAATCTGTAATACATACGTTCATAACATTCTTTTACGAGATTTCTTATGTCCTTACTTTTTAGGCTTTTACTATACCTGCCAAATTAGTCCCCGGACTGCCTTAGCGCTCCCTGACTTGGAGGCCCCCATGTTAAAACACTGGCTGCTCCTAAAAACGGGAAACTCACGATCCCACTCTCGAAGCACATGGACAACGTAAGCTTATGAGGGTAAAACGTTGAAGCAATGTCAGAAGAGAAATTGCTTTAAGTGAAAAATCCGTTTGAGGATTTTCTCTAAATAGAGGAGTTTCTCTAAATACATGGTTCAATTCAATTCAAGATACATTTACCAGAAGTCCAATCTAAGGCTCTTTTAAAAACACTGCAGGGGATACAAACAAGGAAAAGACAAGACTATACACTTAAGAACCTTACAATAAAGTCAGCATTCCAGAAAACAGTTTACCCAAGCATCACTACTTATATAACGTGGTAATTTTATTTTTTAATTACATTTTTAAATTTTTATTTTTTTACACTTATTTATTTTTGCGAGACAGAGTGTGAATGGGGGAGGGGCAGAGAGAGAAAGAGACACAGATCAGAAGCAGGCTCCAGGCTCTGAGCTAGCGGTTGGCACAGAGCCCGACGCGGGGCACGAACCCACAAACTGTGAGATCATGACCTGAGCCGAAGTCGGTCACTCAACTGACTGAGCCACCCAGGTGCCCCTATGATGTGGTAGTTTTAATGACTGGTGTTCCTCACTGTAACCAGATACCCCTAAGTAGTCATTCTTAATTATGACCATTTATGACCATTTCCAATACTTCCATATGATCCTGAAGCTTCCATGAAAATGAAATCTACTCTAAGATTTGAAGTCAAAAATAAAAATAGCCACGTTTTACAAAATATTAAGTCAATGAGGTTTCTATTTTTAGTATTTAGCATCAGTCAACAAAATTTTTAAATTAATATTTTATAACTGTAACAAATATAAGAAAGATCTGCCAAATATTTTTGTAAACTAAGAGCTACATAACAAAATTACCTACCGCCTAGTAGTATCTGTGGTCTGCTAACGGTAAAATACGGCATCAACATGTGTATTAAAGTTATTAGAAGTAAGCATATTTCCTTTTAAATTAAGCCACATGCCAAATCACCAGAAATTATTTATACCTTAGTCTCACGACCCATCATATACTCAAAAAGCACTTTTCGCAAATACTCAAACTCGGTAGGTTCTCCAAAGAGCGAGACATCAGTATGGTACAGATTGCCACCTGTCAGATAAACAAAACAAAACCAGGTCAAATCGTATGGAAAACCCAGGTCAACTACTCACTACTTAGACACTAGACAAAGCAAGGCGCAGCCCTTATATTAATTATATGGTGCTGTATTGTCCATACGTACATAAAGCATTCCAATGGTGTTTTCCCCTTGGAAGAGAAAATTAGAATTATGATAGCAATTTTATTTCTCCAATCTTTTCTTCTTCCTCTCCTTCCTTCTCCTTTTGGCATGGCAATTTTAAAAGACCACACTTAGGGAAGACAAAGATTCCTTAAAACTGGTCTTTCTCACCTCTCAATACTCTGCCGGTTGGCTTAAGGTATTCCACAACGAGTGGAATTGATAATAATTTTTATTTTATTAAGAATTTATCATCTCAGTATAATATTCTAGATTTTCTTGTATTCCAAACCTAAAAGCACTTAAGTTTAAATCAAATTTTCAAAACCATTTTTGAAACACAGATTAACTTGAAAACACATGAAATACTGATGCCATTATAGTGGTTTTCAAATATTTTGATTTGACACCTGAAAGTCTGTGATAAAAAGTTACAGTTCATCTGCTAATCAAGCCAGTCTGAAAGTAAATGAGAATTATAGTTCAGGTATATGAAATCACATTGAATATTACTATGTGCAAATTTATACCTTGATAACTCTGGATTTTTAAAAAAAAGCTGAATAAGTACCAAGAGATCACACCGCGCCCCAGGAGAACACAGTAAGCTCCCATCAGGAGAGCTACGAGCTATACGTGAGCTCTAACTGCCAGGTTTGAAAGCAGCCTTCTATTGTAACTTTACATTTCTTTTGGCTTAGAATTTTAATCATCATTTCTTCAGAAAAAAGGAACAAACAATGCAAGCCCCTGACGTACTACTTACACCAAAAAGACTGGCGGAGTCCCGAGGGTCAGGTAACTCCGAGCCCTGGGAGCACGCAGAACGGAGGTGCCCGTGCATGTGTGGGCACAGGCGCGCTACACGGCTTGGCATTACTCTGCAGAACTTCAGAAAGTGGAAGCACAAGCATGTTCTGGAATGCAATAGTTTAATTCCTACCAGTACACCCTAGAGAAATGCTTCACATGTACACCACAAGTCAATGTTCACACTTACACTGTTTATAAAAGCAGAATTAGGACAATTCAAGGGTCCACCGACAGAAGGCTGAATAAAGTACGGTATAAAGATACAATACACTACTGACGTCAGCGTTCAAATGGTTAAACTGTAGCTTCACACACATGAAGTTAAAACGAACAACTCAGGAAACAATGGATGCTGGCCAGGATGCAGAGAAACGGGAACCTTGTGCACGGCTTGTGGGAATGTGAGCCGGCGCGGCCGCTCTGGAAAACAGTGTGGCGGTTCCTCAAAAAATTAAAAATAGCCCTACCCTACAACCTAGCAACTGCACTACTAGGTGTTTACCCGAAGGATACATTAATGCTGATGAAGGGGCACACGTACCCCGATGTTTACAGCAGCACTATCGACAACAGCCAAGGTCTGGATAAAGTCCAAACGTCCACTGGCAGACGAATGGATGAAGATGTGTGCATACATACCACGGAATACTGCTTGGCAATGAAAAGGAATGAAATCTTGCCATTGGCAACAATGTATGGAACTAGACTGCATTAGGCTAAGTAAAATACGTCAGAGAAAGACAAATATCCTATGATTTCACCTATATGTGGGATTTAAAAAACAACAGATGAACATAGGAGGAGAGAAGGAAAAATAAAGTAAGATAAAAAGAGAGAGAGAGGCAAACCGTAAGAGAACAAACAGGGTTGCTGGAGGGAGCGGGGGACGGGCAGTGAGGAGAGCGCCGCCGGGACGAGCACTGGGAGCTCCAGGCAAGGGATGAGTCACAAAATTCTACTCCCAAAACCAGTACGACATGCGTGTTAACTAACGTAAATTTAAGTTCAAAAACTGGTTAAACCATAGCTTCACACACATTAGAATGAAATCCAAAATCACACTGCTGTGTGAAATAAAGGCAAGAATGTGCAGAATACACACCTTATGGTATCATGTCTATCAGCCTAAACATCAACGTCCCTTGTCTTAGGGAGCAGTATGACACATGTCACCCTCGAGAGAGAGCAGAGAGGAGACTGAGGGGCAGGAGGACGAGCGTGGACGGTGGTCAAGACAGTGAATTCACAGGTGGGAACTGTCTTCGTGCTCGATACTGACATCTTGTGTGTCTGTATGTCTGGACTATCCCACTTTGAAAAAGCACACACCCTGAAAGACCCAACTCACTCAGACCACACTTAGCAAATAAAGAGCGCCCGAACTAAATGATGAAAATGCACGATTTCCTCTTCAAAAACCATTTATCTATATATCATACTTAAGTGTTTCATTCCTCTAGACTGACGCAAAATGTAAGAGTTTACAACGTACGCTTTTCAGAGAATAACTGGTTTTATTATTATAAACACACAGACCACTTATATAGCTATTTTACTGGACAAATAATTAATACTGTTTTCCAACGCATGTGCCTCTTCCTGTCTTCTCCCTAACAGTGGCATATAAAAGAAACTTCTTCCTCTTTTTATAATTCTTACTTTGGGTTTTAAGCAATAAGAGTGGAAATCAGTTATCATTCAAATAAAGATGCTTGCCAAATTGTCTAACCATTGCTTCTTGTGAGTCTTTCTAAATAACTTTATCGAAGAACTCAGCATTTTTAATACAATCCTTTACCTGGGCGCAATTCCAAAATGCACAACTGGAAAATCCGTTTAACGACCTTACCACAACCTTACTCCACTAAGCCTGTTACAGGGCATCTTAGGTGAAAGCACACATGCTCAGACATCCTTCAGAAATGCGGAAGAATGCTTTCTGAAAATGCATGAACTTAACTGGAAAATAAAAACAAGAATCAAATTTTACCTTTTCAATCACACCTAAGACTAAATGTAAGAAAAGAGGTTCAAGAGTGCTCAGAACAGTGAACACTGACTGAAATGACAGAAGACCCAAGCACATGCAGAAAGACCATGATTGGGGGGGACAGTCAGTCCCATTTAGGTGCCAATTCTCCCAATGTTTCTGTAAATTCTATGGAATCCTAACCAAATCCTTCCTAGGTTTGGGTGTGTTATGAACACAACTTTACAATCTGATTCTAACACTTAAATAGACCAAGAGTTAAAAATAGCTAAGGCACTCTCGAAAAATAGACCGTAGGAGGGCTTCCCACCTAACCAGCAAGATACGTCCCAAAGTCATCATAACTAACAGAGTGAGATGTCAGAGCAGACAGAGACAAACTCATCGATGGAACAGACTCCAGGAGCCAAAACAGACCCTTAAATTCTGGGATAACTAGATCTGGTAAACAGAACTTATCCTGCTTGTCATGTAGGAGCTGTGCCTTAAGGTGATCGTATAGACAACGGGGGCACATTTCCATTTACGGAAGAATTCCAGCCACTCTCTGCACAAGAACCGGTAGGATCTGGATCATCACCATTACGCAAGGACTGGGGAAACCACAGATCTTGGCAAACGGTCACCACTGGGTGCTGAACTCTCCGGTGAAAGGTGAGGAATCGCACTGACGGCACCTGGAATGGTGCAAAAGTTGCAAAAGTAACACGTGTCTGTCGCTGGCAGGCACCCTCCAGCACAGCCAGCCCCCGCAGGAGGTGCCGCCGCAGGGACACAACCCACAGCTGACCGAGCCCCTTGTTCAACCTAGTAGGGGACGGAACACCAAGAGTTCTGAATGCGTGAGATGTAAGCACAAGTAACTTGGTCTCTTCAACAAATACATAGGAAAAGAAGAGAAAAAGAGAGAGGGGGAGAGAGAAAGAGAGAGAGACAAGGAATCTAGAATCTTAAAAGAATTGAAGTGATTTCTCAATCAAATGCAAGGTGTGGGCACTAGTTGGCTACTGATTCAAATAAATCAACTGCTGATCACCATCACCACAAGAAAACATTTGTAAGTTTGACTGTGACTAATTATTTAAACATACTAAGGAATTGTCGTGAAATATTTTGGTGTGATATTAGTACTACGGTTATTGTTTCTAAAAACTTTTTTTAGTGTTTGTTTATTTTCAAGAAAGAGAGACACAGAGAGAGGAAAGCGGGAAGGGGCAGAGAGGGAGGGAGACACAGAATCTAGAGCAGGCAGCACAGAGCCTGACGCGGGGCTCGAACTCATGAACCGCAAGATCATGACCTGAGCCAAAATTGGGCACTTAACCTACTGAGTCACCCAGGTGCCCCTAGTACTATGATTATTGTTAAGGAATCCTTTGTATAGATACATGCTGAAATTATTTATATATGAAATAAGATATCTAGGACTTACTTTAAAACAATCCAATAGAGCAGGTTCGGAAAGGTTGGGGGTACAGATGAACCAAGATTAGATATGTCTTGAGAACCGCAGAGGGTGGTGTGTACATGTGTGCTCACTACATACCACACTCATTACCTTTTTATGCCCCAAAATAAAAACATTAAGAGGAAGACAATAAAGAAGACATCGACTAGTACAGTATCTTTACTATATACATACATCTACACACATGTACACACATGTATATATGTACATACAGCATATAAAGCAAGGCTTAATATTCAGAATTGTTATAAAACTATAAATGAAAAGAAAAGGGTAATCTAATCTTAGAAAACAAAAAAGAAATGGACGGAACTTCACAAAAGAAGAAATACATAGCTAAAATTAATGAATAAAAAATGAACACTCATAGAAGACGTTCGACATGACTGCTAATAAGGGACAGGTAACTGAAATGAGGAGTCACAGCACAGAATTTAGCCAGCAAAGCATTAAAGGGCCTTGAAAGCCCCGCACTGCTGAGAAGCTGGAGTGAGGAGCTCATGCTCACTGCCGGTGGGAATGAAAATTAGTACAAAAAAACAGAGAAAACAATTTCCTGTATCATCTTCGAACTGCATCTCGCTGGCGCCCCTGGCAGGGTGAGCACGAAGTCTCCTGTCCCAGGACTCAGCGAGCCCTGGCTTAGCTGTACGGAGAGAACCCTCCACAGGGTCCCGGGAAGGCAGGCACAAGAATGTGCAGGATTAACCGACTGACACAAGTGATGCCACAGCCACACACGACACAGATGCACATCAAAGCTCAGAAGCAGAAGAAACAAATACAAGCTCACAGTATGATTCTTTACAGAAAGTTTCAAAACAAGGAAAATCTGAACAGAATATTGCTTAGAAACATAGATATCGGTGGCACACAATGAAGAACACCGCTTAGCACCACGTCAGGAAGGAGTCAGGAGGAGGGGGACAGTGGTGTTACGGCAGAGGCTTAACGGGGTTTCTGAAGAGTCGGTCACCTTCCGCTTCTTCCCGTTTGGTGGGGGTGCATGTTCACCTGGGGGCTCAGTCGGTTGGGCATCTGACTTCGGCTCAGGTCATGACCTCACGGCTCGTGGGTTTGAGCCCCGCGTTGGGCTCTGTGCTGCCTGCTTTGGATTCTGTGTCTCCCTCTCTCTCTCCTCCACCCCCACTCATGGTCTCTGTGTGTGTTTCTCTCTCAAAAATAAACAAACATTAAAAAAATAAAAAAAAAAAAAAAGGGACGAGGCAGCATGGTGAAGAGATTAACGTGCATATTCGACCAGACTGATGGCTGGGGGGGATTAAATGAGCTGATACACAAAACCGTGCTGGGCACTTAGTGTCACTCGGGTGTCCCCTGCCTCCTAAAAATTCACGTTACGCCACTTCTCTTCTACAGAAGACCTACATTAGTACCGGTCTTTGCTAACCAAAAGTCATTTAAAGAGGCCTTTGCTTTTACTAGAAAAGGAAGAAGTGCAAACAGCGCTCGGTGTCCGTCTGGCAGCCATCACAGGAGTAGCACACCCCCAGCGGCAAGAGCGGCCTGTCAGCTCCCACCCCGGGCACCACACTGGGTATCCGGCCGTCAGCTCCCGCCCCGGGAACCACACTGGGTATCCGGCCGTCTGCTCCCGCCCTGGGCACCACACTGGGTATCCGGCCGTCTGCTCCCACCCCGGGAACCACACTGGGTATCCGGCCGTCTGCTCCCACCCCGGGAACCACACTGGGTATCGGCCGTCAGCTCCCGCCCCGGGAACCACACTGGGTATTGGCCATCGGCTCCCGCCCTGGGGACCACACTGGGAATCGGGCTGTCAGCTCCACCCCGGGCACCACACTGGGTATTGGGCCGTCAGCTCCCACCCCGGGCACCACACTGGGTATCGGCCATCGGTTCCCGCCCTGGGGACCACACTGGGTATCGGGCTGTCAGCTCCCACCCGGGCACCACACTGGGTATCCGCCGTCAGCTCCCACCCCGGGGACCACACTGGGTATCTGGCCACCGTTGCTCTGAACTGTGTGTGTGAGCACCTGTGCCTTATCTCCACGTATTTTGTGCGTCTGTTAGCAAGACATGTGTAACATATCAGAAAACCTAAGAGAGGAAATCTTTTGGGTCTGGGAATGCTGACATTTTTCCCTATCAACTAATGGTGTTTGCCTCTATTTTACAGCTCTGCAACTCATGAAAGGTGTCCTAAGAATGAGGAATGCCCTGCTTTCGAATGACGGAGGAGACCTGTGTAGTGTTAGTTATTAAATACACTATACACGTGTGTTCCGTTTACAATTTAAAACTGAAAAAAAAGAATGACAAAAATCTGGAGTCGAAACCAACAAACAGCAGGAGCGTTCTGCGTGCTGCTGGGCACGGGGGCAGCGGGCAGCCGTGCACCTGCTGACTCAGCGCCAAGGAGCTGTGCAGCAGCTCTTCTCCGCAGCAGGCTGTGCGGCGCCTGCAAGGCGGTCTTCTCTTGTTCTGGAAGGGCACTCTGGAGAGAACCCAGAGCAAGTCCTTGTTTAATTTAATTAAAGACTGTATAATATCTTGTGTTATTTCATTGCAATAAGTAAGAGATTTCAAAAACAGAAAGGTTTAGATTTATGCCCTCGTGCTTCCCTGAAGAAGCAGAAAGCTTTCTAAAACATTTAGCAAAATAAAACCGTTCTTTATTTTTAAATTTCTTATCATTTATTGTCAAGTCGGTTTCCATATAACACCCAGCGCTCATCCCGACAAGTGCCCTCCTCCATGCCCATCCTCCCCTCTCCCCCTCCCCCGTCAGCCATAATGAAACTATTCTTAGTGAAGTGAGGTATAAAACCTAGAATGGAAAATGCTAAGGAGATTATCCAAAGACCACGATTACCTCACGATCATGAGTTTACATAACTGTAACTATATAGGCACTCAAGCTCATTTTTAAAATCCTTTGTAAGTACTGTGTATTACATCAATCAAGAGAATACTTCCAAATCATCCTTTCCTGCCTTGAATATAAGAATTTTTATGAAGTTATTTTCTCCCTAAACTTGAGCTTAAAATTAGCAATTACAGCATTATTGTAATAGTGAAAAACAGAAGCATTTAAAAGACACAACTATCCGTGGGAGCACATGCGGTGGGTCACATAAATGTTGGCACACATACAGAAGAGTCCGGAAAGCGCACACCAACCGCCGCCCGTCGGCCCCATCTGGACGGCGCAGAACGAGGGGACCTGCAGTCCCACTTGCACATCGCAGCGCTGTTCGGTTTGTTTTTTCCACAATGAATATACCTTATTCTTGTTTTAGATTACTAGCTGGCTTTCCCTAAAGCCGGCTGTTACTGGTGAATTACAAAGTAAAACATATTCACGGTACAGAACAGATGAGCAATGACAGACATAAAAACCATCCCTAAATGCGGCAACAGGAGACAGCCATAGACAGCACGACAGACACTCATACCTTTATAAGGTGTCCCCACAGTCGCTGCATACACGTTCTTTTCATACTTCTTCAATCGGTCTTCTAAACTGTGCATCTAAAAGTAACAAACACTCAAATGGTATCATAAGATTCATACGGAAACCATATGTAAAAAAAAGACTGCTGCAGGCACCAGATTCTTTAGTACCTAAGACAGAATACAGGCAAATACAATGAATACAAATGGTTTCTTAGATAGGACACCAAAAGCACAGACAACAAAAGAGGAAATATACAAAATGGTCTTTATCAAAAGTAAAACTTTGGTGTCTCAAAGGACATTATCAAGAAGGTCAAAAGAGAACCCACAAAATGGAGAAAATACTTGCAAATCACATGCCTGATAAGGGACTTCCAGAATAGGTAAAGAATACAATTGAAAAGAAACCAAACACCCCAACTAAAAAATGAAGAAAGGACTTGAAGAGACATTGCTCTAAATAAGACATACAAATGGGCGGGGCGCCTGGGGGCTCAGTCGGGTAAGCCTCCGACTTTGGCTCAGGTCACGATCTCGCAGTTCGTGGGTTCGAGCCCCACGTCAGGCTCTGTGCTGACAGCTAGTTCAGAGCCTGGGGCCTGCTTAGGATTCTGTGTCTCCCTCTCTCTCTGCCCCTCCCCTGCTCACATGGTCTCTTTGTCTCAAAAATAAAAATAAAATTAAGACCTACAAATGGCCACCAAGCAGATAGGATGCTCAACATCAGTAGTCATTAGAAAAATGCAAGTTGAAGCCATAATGAGGAACCACCTCATGCCAACTACCTTAGCCATATTCGCAAAATTTATTGGTGAGGATGTGAAAAAACTGGAATCCTTATAACTTTGTTGGCGTGGACATAAAATGGTGTCACCATGTAAAATAGTTTGGTGGTTTATCAAAAAGCAAAACATATAATTACCAAATGATCTAGCAACTCCTAGGTTTATATACCCCAAAGAACTGGAAATCCGTACTCAAACCCAAACTTGTACATAATGCTCCTGACAGCACTATTCATAATAGTCAAAAGGGAGAAATACCCCAAAAATTCATAAGCTGATGAACAGATATACAAAGTATGGAAGATCCATGAAATAAAACAGTATTCTCTCATAAAAAGGCATGAAGTAGTGATACCTGCCACAATGAGGAATCTTGAAAATACCACGCTGAGTAAGCCAGATCGGAAAGGCTGGGCGGTACAGGGTTACATGTATGTGAGATACTGGGGACGGGCGGATTCCGACACGGGGGGAGGCCGGCGGTCGCCCAGATGTAACAAGGGGTGACCGCTCACTGGGTGTGAGGGCTCCTGACATGGTGACAGCTTCGCGGCACCGGGACCGAGCTACCTGTCAGGGAGCTGCGCACTGGACCCTGGTTCTGATGGTCAGCGCCACGTGACGTGTGCTGTGCCACCAGAGAGACACCTGATGCGAAAACCACCAGGCCGGCACAGCGGGGAGGCTTGAGGATGCTACAAAAGGGGATTTAGCCTTGAGTAACCTCGAGAATAGAGGAGAGAAGATAAACCACTGGGAAGTAGGAAAAAATAAAGCAGCATTGGGACTTAGCATCTGTAATTTTTTTTTGATATTGTGAAAATTTTCTATCATACTCAACCACAGCGCATGCCCGTATGCCCATCCAGCCCTGGTTTCAACAAGTATCGAAGTTTCTGATGCATGACTCTTTAAGAAAACCGGATGCCCCCAGAGATGTGGCCGTCAAGCAGCCTGCTGACTGGGTCACTCTCGCTCCGGAGTCTGGAGACAGACCGGAGGCGATGCACCTCAGACGTGTGCACTCGTGTTTTCACGGCCGCGCCTCCTGCTAGGCCCGTAAACGTGACCCTTCCTGAAGCTAATCACGGGACAAGACATGGACAAAACTTACTAACTTAAGACAATTTAACCACTAGGAAAAAGTAGTAAAAACTGATGACAATGTATTTTCCCTCTGATAAAAAAATTCCTTTTTAAATTTTTTAATGTATTTTCCTCTGATAAAAACAAGAAAATTCCTCATTAATTTTAAATGTTTGTTTATTTCTGAGACAGAGAGAGACAGAGTGTGAGTGGGGGAGGGGCAGAGAGAGACACACACACACACAGAATCAGAAGCAGCTCCAGGCTCCAAGCTGCCAGCACAGAGCCCAGTGCGGGGCCTGAACTCACAGACTGCGAGATCGTGACCTGCGCCGAAGTCAGATGTTTGACTGAGCCATTCGGGTGCCCCAGAAAATTCCTTTTTTTAAACTTCTCACAAATTAAACAAACAAAAATTCTTATCCAAGATGTTAGGCACCAGGAAGAATAAGAGGCAAACGTGCTTGTTTAAACACAGGTGATGGGTCACACATCTAAGGGACACCCGCAGCACCCTCAGATCTGGAAACGAGCCTCCGCGGCGCCAGCTGTCCGATCAGCGCCGCGCCGGCTCTGTCTAAGATCAGCGACATGATCCGGCGGGAAGCCCGGCCCTCGGCTCAGAACAAGAGCACCGATGAAACCCGTACCTGTTCTCTGAGCTCTTGCTCTTTCAGCTTCGCGTCACTGAGCAGCGTCGTCTTCTGCGCCAGCTGTGCCTGGGAGAGCGACGTCAGAATCTGGTCACTGCCTGAGCACACTGCTCAAGCTGCTTTGTAAAGTTTCCTGGTTCCAACAGTTACCTTTATGTTTTAACTTAAAACACAAAACGCTCCTCAAAACACACTGCCTCGGAACCAGTCTTACCTGTAACTCCATAACTGTTACCTGAAAACGGAAAAGAAAATATGAGTGCACGCCACGCTAAAACCCACACGGACAATAAAGCAGAATAATACGAAATAGCAAGAAAGTAAAAACAGTGTTAACAGCCTTCAGGAAGTGGTAAGACTTGCGATGAGACAACTGTGCATATTCGCTTTTACCCTGGTCTACTTTGTTCCACAAACTATTATAGTATAAGCACACAGACAGAGGTAACATGAAGACAGGACAGAAAGTCACTCACCCGGCTCCTCACAATGACGACTACTTGGCGGGGGCACGGGGGGCCCCCGCCAGCGAGGGTTTATTCTATCTACTTAAGTATTGTCTCTTTATAACAAGAATATATTCTCTTATTATTTCTATAATTAAAAACAATTAAACATACTAACATTTATTTAAAGCATATCGGTCCCTTAGGGAAACTTATACAGGACTGTTACTGGAAATCCACTCTAAGCTATAATCACAAATTATTTCTCATTGAACGCAACACTGCTACATAATTCACTGTATCCCAGAAGCATCAAAGATGCTCAAGAAAGAAAAGGGTAAAAATTCATGAAGAATAAAATAGAAAACATTTTTTAGAGTAATGTTTTGAGTAAAATTTAAATAATATGGAAGGTTTTTTTTAATGTTTATTTAGTTTTGAAAGAGAGAGTAGGGGAGGGGCAGAGAGAATGAGCAGGGGAGGGGCAGAGAGAGCGAGCAGGGGAGGGGCAGGGAGAG
>NC_043704.1:154233358-154289362 GCF_006229205.1 Suricata suricatta
GGAGAGCGAGCAGAGGAGGGGCAGGGAGAGCGAGCAGTGGAGGGGCAGGGAGAGTGAGCAGGGGAGGGGCAGGGAGAGCGAGCAGGGGAGCTGAAGCAGCTCTGCACTGACAGCACAAAGCCTGACGCGGGGCTCGAAGTCCCAGACTGCGAGAGCACGACCTGAGCCACAGTCCGATGCTTAGCCAGCTGGGCCACCCAGGCATTCCAATTTTCTTCTCCTTTCTTTTGACACAAAGTAAAGGGCTCAGAAGACCTTCTGACTGTTTCATGTTTCAATTCAGGATGCCACTCTGACACAGGCCAAAATAACACCATCTGCACAAGTTTTCTCTGAAACTAAGGAAAAGAGCATGCAGTGGAGTACATGTACTCTTCACATAGGAATCAAAGTTTAGAAGCACGACAATCACGTGGGTAGGTCTTTAAAACGCTGCTTCCCTGGGGGGCACCTGGGTGGCTCAGTCGGTTGAGCGTCCGACTTCGGCTCAGGTCATGATCTCACGGTTCGTGGGTTCGAGCCCCGCATCGGGCTCTGTGCTGATGGCTCAGAGCCTGGAGCCTGCTTCAGATTCCTGTCTCCGTTTCCCTCTGCCCCTCCCCTACTTATGTTTTTTTCCTCTGTCTCTCTCAAAAATAAATAAAAACATTAAAAGAATTTTTTTAATTATCCTATTTTCTATGGATGCTTTATGCCCGTGCCTCAGGGCTATGAGGTTGGCCTTCCTCTGAATTCTTTCTAAGGAAGAGACTAAGAAGCATTGGGGTAACAGAATGTCCGGGCTCGGGGCACGGGGCGCGGGGAGCTCAGTCGGTTGAGTGTCTGACTGTTTATTTTGCCTCAGGTCAGGATCTCACAGTCCGGGAGATCGAGCCCTGTGTCAGGCTCTGTGCTGCCAGCGTGGAGCCTACTTGGGGTTCTCTCTCTGCCCCTCTCCCGGTGTGCACACACACAGACTCTCTAAATAAACAAACAACAGTAAAAAAAAAAAAAAAAAAAAGAAAGAAATGTCTAGGCTCTGAAGTCTGGCAGGTGCAGCTTAAATTCCCAACACAACACCTACCCCTTGAGCTTGGACACCTTATCTAACCCTCGGTGTGCCTCAGTCTCACTGCCTACAATCAGAGGCAGTCACCTCTCTCTCCTGACAGGTGTGGGCAGGATCGGATGGGGGGTGGGCAAGTCACATGACAGACACAGTGTTGTTCAGCAGCAGCAGCGCGCACGTGCTCTCACTTTGTCCTGGCTGGGGTTCTCGTCCTGACGCAGCCTCTGCTGGTACTTAGTCTGCAGCTCCTCGAGTTGAGCCTGTAGGTCCGTTACTTTAGCAGTCATTTCCTCCTCACGAGCCTTCAGGACAGAAACAAGAGCGACAACACGGTACATGGAAAACCACCTCCGGAGGAGAAACAAATACCTGAGCGCCTCTGGAGGCGCAAACCGCTGCTCCTACAATCAATCACGGCTGTGCTGCGAACACTTTCACGGCCCACCGTCAACAGCAAGCCCGCTCCCCCTACAACGTCCCTGCCCCGCCCCGTAAAGCCCACTGCAGTTTCTCTCCCCTTATGCTGCGGTTCTGAGGCCCGAACAGCCAGCAGGGGTTTGCCAATGTGGGGACAGAACCTGGACACAGAGTCTGTGTGTTAGGACTCTACCCTCTTCCACAGTAGGATTTGATTTCCAGAAAAGAGCTGTTACTATAAACTAGTAGATGGGCGTCTCGGTGGCGCGGTTGGTTAAGTGTCCAACTCTTAATCTTGGCTCAGGTCATGATCTCATGGTTTGTGAGTTCAAGCCATGAGCTGGGCTCTGCACTGACAGCGCGGAGCCTGCCTGGGATTCTCTCTCTCTGCCCTGCCCCTCCCCTGCTCACGCTCTCTTCCTTTCTCTCTCTGTCAAAATAATTAAATAAACATATGGATGATGGCGTGGAGCTTGCTTCAGATTCTGTCTCTCCTCTCTGCCCTTCCTCCACTTGTGCTCTCTCTTTCTCAAATAAATAAACTTGAAAAAAATTATAAACTAGTAGATACTTTTAGGTACAGCACTGCTCAACCAGCTCTAACGTACTGATCACAAGGAGTCGGGGAGGTTTTCCCCAGCCCTTCGGATAAGCTGTGAGAATCAAGAAAGGATTCTCTGTGCTGCTTCAGTGCGCCTGCATATCTACACGCGCCTCCAAGTAACACCGGTGGTTCTTTGGGCTAAAATGTTCAACTAAGGCCTATTAAAAAATTAGTCATTGTCCAACATATTAGTAACCATGGAATGTCTCCATCTGCCCTGAACTTTCAAAACACAAAACAAAACAAAACAAAACAAAACAAAACAGAAAACCAGACAAAGCTGAAAAAGTATATGTGACCCACTGGTCCACAAATCCTCCTCAGAAAATCTGGTTTTCAAGTCATCCTCTCTTCTGTTCTGACTGCCTCGCGCAGCCGGCTGCCCACTCTCCATTTCTTCATCTGTCTCCACAGCTGCCGCGACTCAGTGCACAGAGCAGGCGGCCTCTTCTTGCTCTGACAAGCCTCGCAATAATCTCTGTGCCAAAAGAACATTTGGAATTGGAATACTGATCAGATCTGAGCCATGAAGACAGGACCAGGGTGTGCCGACTAAGAATCTAAACAGGAAAAGCAGCAACAAAAGGGCATCTGATTTAACAGATGCTGACCTGACAGGACCACCATCCTCAAAAACAAACAAAACGAAGCAGGCCCCCTGGAACAAAAGAAGGCAAGGAACCATGGGGCGCCTGGAAAATTTACTTTTAAACGCCATGTGTCATGAAAAAGAATGAACCCCTCCAGGCCCCATGAGCGGAGCCGTCTCCCACGGGGGCTCACCCGAGCCCAGGCTCCACCCCTGAGACGCCAGCAGCCGCACGCTCTTGCCCGCGAGGCGCGCCCTGTGTGGACTTCTAAGGCCCAGCGGTTCAGGCACCTCTGAAAGGATGGCCTCTGCAGCTACTTACTCAGGTGGGCCCAGACTTTAACATGACAACTAGCGATGTCTGACGTTTCCTTTGACAGCTGTGGGACACCAATCTACAGCAAGCCCTCCAAGAATTAGGAAAAGAATCCCTTCTGTATTATTTCTACCTTAAGAGACAATTTTGTAAATTCCTTTATAAAAGCTTTCTAGTCTCGGAGAAGGAAAAAAACAAACACACAAAAGTACTGTTTACGGGGCGCCTGGGTAGCTCAGTTGGCTAAGCCTCCGACTTCAGCTCGGGTCATGATCTCACGTTCGTGGGTTCAAGCCCCGCATCAGGCTCTGTGCTGACAGCTCAGAGCATGGAGCCTGCTGTGGATTCTGTGTCTCCCTCTTTCTCTGCCCCACCTCCTCTCATGCTCTGTCTCTCTGTGTATCAAAAATCAATAAAAAAAAAACATTAAAAAAAAAAAAACAAAAGTACTGTTTACATCAAAGTAAAAACAATAAAGAAAACTCATTAACTTGAACGTTAAAGCGTATCGTGGAAATGATGTTTGAAAGCCTAGTTACTCCGCCAAAGCCAAATCACTAAACTGCAGTCCAGGCCAGAAGGAAGCCAGTTTCGTATCATGCAGCCCAGCTACTTAGCCCAATGGGCTGCTGGGAGCTGGGACCAGGCTGTGACCTGAGCTCACTTAGGCTGAGTACTCAGTTCTTCCTCTGAGAGGCCATCACTGCCTCTTCCCAGATTCCCACCGGCCGCACCCGGTGTCTGCTCTTCCAAATTCACCAAGTATCTGGTATGTGCGAGTGCATGGCTGGGCCCGCCAGACTAGAGATGAGTAACAAAACCCCTCCCCGCCAAATGTTTACAATCTAGGAGAAAGGGCAGATACACTGATATTTTCCTACACACACCTGTCTGTATGACAAAAGTTACAGATTATAAGTGAAGTAATGGATACAGATGAGTACCAAAAGAACACAGATTCTATTTAAGGACTTGAAAACAACTGCAACGGAAAACAGTATGACACACAAAAAAAATTTTTTTTTCCAAAAACTTTTGGGTAGAGAAGGGAAAAAATAAGAACACATTTCATTTTTGTTTGTTTACATAAGAAAACACCGGAATATTATGAAAGAAACTAATCACTGATTTCCAGTTCAAGATGGCGACACAGGAGGATCCCAAACCCTCCTCCCAGAGGCGCGGCGTCCGCAGCTACACATGAAACCATCTCCCCTTAGAGACAAAACAGCAAAAGCCTGGCTGAGTGATGACCGAGCGTCAGGCAAATGAGGAGAACCCACACTGAGGCGGGAGGCGCGGCCAAGACAGCCTTGCCACAAACCCACCGCCAGCGTCACAGCCAGCACCTGGGAGGAAACACCCCAGAACTCTCCTGGCAGCTGAGGGGTCGGAAACCCACGCGGGGCACCCCAACTTTCAGACGTGTACTTGAGAGACAAGCCCCCAAGGGCTCGTGCGGACAGCTCAGGGCCTGGAGCCTGCTTCCGATTCTGTGCCTCCCTCTCTCTCTGCCCTCTCCAGCTCAACACTGTCTCTCTCTCTCAAAATAAATAAAACATGAAAATAAAATAAAATAAAAGTAAAAGAAATTAAAAAAGAAATTCTTCAACATGGAGTGTGTATTCGTGCGGTCGGATGGGACTGCCTATTTATCACAAAGTCAGCCGTACACCCTGCAGCAGACAAGTCTGAGGCCACACGGCAGAATACAGTCGTCACAAGCCACCCAGAACTGTGGCTATGAGCGCTGGAAACGCAGCTAATCCAAACTGATGCAGGCTGCAAATATAAAAACACATGAATCCCAAAAAATTTTTTATACTGACCACATATTGAAATGATAATATTTGGGACATAATGGGGCTAACATATTATTATTAAAATTAAATTCACCTAGGAGTGCCTGGGTGGCTCAGTCAGTTAAGCATCTGACTTTGGCTGAGGTCATGATCTCCTGGTTCATGAGTTCAAGCCCTGCGTCGGGATCTGTGCTGACAGCAGAGAGCCTGGAGCTGCTTCAGAGTCTGTGTCTCCCTCTCTCTCTCTGACACTCTCCCATTCCTGCTCTCTGTCTCTCTCAAGAATAAACATTAAAAAAATAATAATAAATAAATTCACCTAATAAGTCAGAAGAAAAACAAATCCCATATGATTTCATTCATCTGTGGAACTGAAGAAACAAATGAGCAAAGGGGGAGAGAGAGAGAGAGAGAGAGAGACAAACCAAGAAACAGACTCTACTGCAGAGAACTGACAGTCACCAGAAGGGTGGGGTGGGGGAGGGGAACGGGGGACAGGGTAAAGAGCGCACTTGCGCTGAGCACAGGGTGACGTGTGGGGCTGGCGAGCCGCTGCACTGGGACCTGAAACTAACATTACACTGCATCTGAACTAACTAGCACTTGAGTAAAAGCAAACAGAATTAAGCTCTCCTGTTTCTGTTTCCTAATGTGGATTCTAGAAAATGTTCAATTACATGTATGGCTTACATTTGTGGCCTGCACTGTATTTCTTCTTCTGTTTTTTAATAGTTCTTTGTCAAGATGATTTCTGTACAACGCCGAGTGCTTCTCCCCACAAGTGCCCCCCTCCATGACCATCACCCCCTTCCTCCCTTGCCCCCTCCCCCTTCAGTCCTCGGTTTGTTCTTAGGATTCAAGAGTCTCTCATGGTTTGCGTGCCTCTCTCTCCCCCTCTCTCTTTCCCTCTTCCCCTCCCATGGTTCCCTGCCAAGTCTCTCCTGTTAGACCTATGAGTGCAAACATATGGTATCTGTCCTTCTCTGCCTGACTTATTTCGCTTAGCGTGACACCCTCGAGGTCCATCCATGTTGCCATGAATGGCCAGATTTCATGCTTTCTCATTGCCATGGAGTACTCCATTGTGTACATATATCACATCTTCTTGATCCACTCATTGGGTGATGGACATTTAGGCTCTTTCCATGATTTGGCTATTGTAGAAAGTGCTGCTCTGAACATTGGGGTACATGTGCCCCTGTGCATCAGCACTTCTGTGTCCCTTGGGTAGATCCCCAGCAGTGCTGTTGCTGGGTCATAGGGGAGATCTACTGATAGTTTTTTGAGGAGCCTCTGCACTCTTTTCCAGAGCAGCTGCACCAGTTTGCATTCCCACCAGCAGTGTATTTCTAATGGACAGTGCCAGGGTAAGGCCCAGGACGGGGTTTTGGAAAAGAGGCCAAGTCTGCTCACCCTCCACTTCCTGCCTCCAAGCCTAGAGGGCCATTGTTTTAACTTCCCTAATAAACAGCCGGGTTTCAAGGAGGCACTTCTGTTACCTGCCTCCTGGTTTCCCCACCCCTCTACCTGCAGAGGTGAGTGATGACCCTAGAAAGTCTTTCATCTGCTGCCCCATCCATCCAGAGACAGAGCAGTTCACAAAAGGGAACATTCCAGCTATGACACTGTTCGTGCTCACTGACTTGCTTATCCGTGGTAAGTGACTACTGCCCTCCCCCAAATTCCTTCATAAATACAGGAAGCTGATGAAGGGTCAGTGCTCGCCCACTCAGTGTGAAGCTTTAGGGAAATCATTTAACTATGCTGAACTTGCTTTTCGTTCTGAGAAAAATAAAAAACAAAAAAAGATGAAGCTAAACTAGCTTTAATGCATCTTCCAATTCCAATACTCTCTAAGCATTCAAGAAACGATAGTGTTTCTTAAAGCTCTGCACATTTATACTCTATGGAAGCATAAGAGAATGTGAAATTATTGAAATTAATGAAATTATTTCATTAATAAGATTGGAAGTTCAAAAATTATACAAAGGTAGCATTTTTATGCATGTGCCTTTTCCCGGAATTCCAGCCTTTTCAATTTCATTTAAAACAATTATTATTAGACCTGTTCCTGGCCCGCTGAGGCACGGTGCTCGGATTTATGTGCTCCTCAGCCTCAAATGGCCCCTGGCACACAGTGGAGTAAGGCTTGGAGAGACTAAGGAATCTACATCCCAACAGAGCATACTTTACGTGGGGTTGCATGTGAAAAATTTCTCCAGTCCAAAATACTCACCGGCATTCGTGGCTGATCTTGACACACGAAAATGCCAATGCCCACCTGCCACCCGTCGAGTAAGTGCACTGAGCCAACCTTCCACTAAGTGTAAAAGACTCAGCCGATGCGTTCCATTTTCCCCCATCTTCTTCCTCCCTTGAAAGCGACAAAGACTAAATATACTGGTTTGGGATGGAGTGAAATTGACTGGCCCCCTGGAAAGATCCCAACGGGGCCGCCACACTCATTCACACACTAACGGTCCCCCTGCTTAGACTTCACCCGAGGACAAGCTTGGGTTCTCAGTCCGGTTCCCTTACAACTGGGTCTGACTCCAAGAGACAGAAGAGGAGAGAGCCCAGCCTACTCCTCCCCCTGCTAACTCACTGCTACGTCCACACCTGCCAAACAGACTCAACTGCCGGGTTAGCGGAATCTGATCAGGAAACTAGGTCCTGGCAGAAATCGATCAGACTCCTTATAAATCTACGTAGGCTGCATAAATTATACTTGGACCCGACTGAGCCTCTGCACTTAGAAAAACAGGAAATCTGACAGCCCAATCTTTAGCACCACCATGAAATCTATGACAGCTAAATTTCAAAAAAGAGAAAGAAAATACACTACATCAAGGATTTCTTCATATCTTTTGGCTGTTCTTTGTAAATCATCTTCCTTCTCTGCAATTTTTTTATACAACTGACTTGTCTCTTCTTGATGGCTTTCCAAAAGTTCGGCTTCCACTTCCTGGGCTTTATCTAAGATATAAGAAAGGGGCACACAAACAAGAAAACTCGTTAAGGAAGAATTAACATCTACATCCCACTTCAGTTCCAATTCAGATTTGCTAACAACCAGCTGGTCACACGCACCCCTTGAGGGGCAGAAACGTCTTTATAAGGCACCTCATCAGCTCCTGTTTCGTTCCTCCCCTCCTCGAGGGGAGGCGCGGCCAGGCACCGCACGCTCCCATTAGAGAGCTTTCTTGGGTAGGAATCCTCTTTTTCCTCCAGTTTAATGACTTACAGCACTTAGCACAGTGTGAAAACAGTAAGTGTAAACTATAAACCGTCCGGCAGACGCCAACCGGCTGTTACCGAGCCGGCACCACGACTCACCGATGGTCTCCTTCACGGTCACCTCAAGCTCCTGCTCCTTCTGCGCCAGCTGCGTGTGGAACTCCCTCATCAGCCGCTTCAGCGCGGAGTTGTGCTTCAGCTCAAGGTCTTCCTGCTCCTGTCTGCGTGACAAAGACGTAACGCGCTAACGGTCGCCGAACACAAAACAAGCCATAAAGAGTTACCCAGTCTTCAGGACAGCCCACACAGTAAGATCTCACTGGCATAAAAACACGTTTAAGGGTGCGTGTGCCATGTGCACGCATCCAGACACGGAACACTGGGAGGACACATAAGCTATGAGAATCTCTAGACAATCATCCTGGGCGTTTAAGAATTTTTCTTTTCCACTTAAAACTTTCATCATACACTGGGGCGCGTGGGTGGTTCAGTCAGCTAAGAGTCTGACTTCAGCTCAGGTCATGATCTGGCAATTTGTTCGAGCCCCACGTTGGACTCTGTGCTGACAGCTCGGAGCCCGGAGCCTGCTTTGGATTCGGTGTCTCCCCCCCCTTCTCTGCTCTACCCATTAGTGTGCACACGCGCTCTCTCTCGCTCTCAAAAATAAACATTAAAAAATTTTAAACTGTTTTCATCTTACACATCTATGTTATATAATAATGTTAATACTAAAAAGAAAATGAAAAGAGTATTTACTGGGCTATACACCTAGCAGGTATCATCTTATATGCAAGAAATGGCTTTTTCCCTCTGAATGGACATGAAATAACACTGCCTCTTGCCTTAAATTGTTTTTATATCTCCTCAGCATTTAACTTATTCGATTTATGTTTCATAGCTTGTGCGTGTGAAATTTAAAAGGGAGCTGGTTAAGGAGGATGGTCTTACAAACATTCATGCTGAAAACGTACTTGATTTTCTCTTCCATCTCTTGTTCGTACTCTTTCCTCACGATGTCCAATTCTTGCTGGTGCTCCTTCCGTAACATTCGAAGATCTTTCTGCAACTTGACGATCTCCCTGCCCAGCTTCTCCTTCTCCTGCTCTGCTCCTGCCAGTTTAACTTCCAGGTCATTGTGCTGGGCCTCCATGTCGCCAGGCAATCTGGGAGGGATCTCGTGCAATTTGGACTTTTCTGTGGCACTTTCTTCCAAAACTTCTGTGGGTTTACTTTCTCCATCCATCTGCTGCTGTACAGCCTGTAATTTTTCAAGTTTCGAGGTCAACTCTTCCATCTCCAGTCTATGCCCTTCCCTCTCTCTGGCTAAGCAGGAATCCAGCTCTTTTATCTTCTGCTCCAAGACCTGACAGGCCAGTTTCTTCTCCTGGAGAACTTTCTGGACATCATCAACCACGTTTTCCAAGTTCTGCTTCACCCCTATGTTATTTTCCCCTTCCTCCTCCTCCACATGCTGGGACACCATCAAGGAGCGTTTCTCACTTTTCTCTTCAAGTTCCTCCTGAAGACGACTCGTCACAGCCTGATCCTCGCGCTGCCCTGCGTCCGCATGTCCGCTCTTCACCAGTGGCCCCGGGTGCCGGCTCTGCATTTCAGGGTGAGAGGAAGCCGCCTCCTCCTCTTCCTGCTCCAGCCTTTGCAACCGCTTTTCTTCTTCCACCAGACGTGCTTGTAAAACGCTGGTTTTTCCTTCACCTGCCTTCTGCTGACAGTCTTGGAGGTCTGGCTCTTCGTGCTCGGCACAGGCTGCCGCTGACCTGAGAGTAACTGATGCTTCTGACTGCGGTAAACCTTCCATGGATTTAAGTTTTTCTTCCAAGGCCTGAATTTCTCGCTCTCTCTCCTGCAGTTTTCTACTCAGCTCATCCAAACGGCCTTCTGCGTCTTGTTTATATTGCTGCTCCTTCTCTTCCATTTGAGATAACAGCTGTTTCTTGACGGCAGCGATCTTCTGCTCGGCCTTTTTCTTCAGCTCTGCCAGCTTTGCAGCACTCTCCAGCTCTAGTCTATCTTCCAGTGCCCGCAACACCTCTTCTCTGGCCTTCACACTTGCATTCGCATGTTCCAGTTCTTTCTCCTTGGTTTCAAGTGCAGATGTCATGGAAGACACTTGCTTTTCAAGTCTTAAGACTTTGTCTTCAGCTTCTCTAACCCTGCTGTCCTTCTCTTCTCCCAACTCTTGAACGTGCTGGAGCTCGCGAAGCATCTCTTTCTGTTCGGTGTCCCTTTGCTGATTGTATTTGTTAAGAGCTTCATTTAAGGACTCCATCTCAGTGGTCTTCTGAGCAAGATGCTCCTCTAATTCCACAATTCTTGCCTTTTGAGTCTCTAGCGCGCTCTCTAAATGACACCCCTTTGTCTCCAGCTGGCTCTTCTGGTCTTCCATCTCACCCTTCAGACACACGAGTCTCTCGCTCTGCTGATCAAGGCCCTCCTTCAGGAAGCTTACCTGCGCGGCCTTTTCACTGGCTTCCTTCGTCTTTAACTCAAGCTGTGTCTGCACTTCTTTAATATTATTTTGATACTGTATAAACTTTGACTGTGCTTTCTTCTTCCATTCGGAGAACTTGCTGGACAGGTGATCCACCTGTTCAAGAGCAGAGACTTTCTCTGCAGTCAGAGTTTCAACTTTCAAAGATAAGCTCTGAGCCTGGTCCAGCAAGTCCCGGTGCTGTTCTTCGTACCGCCTGCTGAGCGCCGCGACGGCCGCTTCCTTCTCGGCGAGGCTGACGCTGCTCTCAAGCTCGGTGCTCAGCCCGGCCAGCTGCTGACTGAGACTGCCGATCTCCGACTTCTTTTCTTCCAGCTCCTCTCTCAGGAGCGTCACGGCATTGATGTTTTCAGATAACGCTTTCTTCAACTGTGTGATACAGGACTCCTTCTCGGAGGCAGCCTGCCGCTGGCTGCCTCCTTCCTTCTGTAAGGCTTCTTTTTCCATTACGAGACCTTCAATATCAGCCTTCAGGCTCTTAATCTGACTTTCTTTTTCTTCTAACTGACGGGTAGCCTGTTGAAAAGAACTATTTAGTGTATTCTGCTCTTCTGTTAGCTGTCTAACCTGTGCTTCTAATTCAGAAACTTTGCAAGTTTTCAGCAGTAGCGCCTCCTTAACTTTTGTTGTGTGGTGCTGACAGTGGGAAATTCTAGAGAGAAGGACATTGATTTTACTGCTGCTGCTACTGATGAGCTCGTCTGTTTTAGTTTGTAACAAGGCTTCAGTTTTCTTGGAGTAAATATCCAGCTGAACCGCTAGGTCCTCAGATAGTTTTCTGAATGCCAAGCTTTTGTCTTCTAGGCTTTTCTCACTTCTTTCACGAGAGGATTTCAAACTCTGGAGTTCCTCATCAGTGGCTTTCAACTTGTCAGTCAGCTCAGAAACCTTCAGCTTATCTTTCTCTGCCAGTCTCTCCAGTTCAGCTACGTGCTCTTGGAGAGAAGTGTTCTCCTTCAGAGAACGGGCCAGGTCGGCCTCCAGCCCCCGCAGCGCCGCGTCCCGCCGCGCGCCCTCCTCCTCCAGCCGCGCCAGCTCCCGGCCCAGGTCCTCGTTCTCGCGGCCGCACCGCAGGACCTCCTGCTTCAGTTCCGCCACCTCCTGCTCTTTCTCCCGCACCTGGAGTTCGTATTTTCCCTGCAGCTCCGCAGCTTGCTGATTAAGCTTCTTCTCCCAGACAGACACGACATCACCGAGCTCGCGCCTGTGCAGCTCGGTGAGACTTTCGATTTGCTCCTTTTGGTTTGCTTCCAGCCTCGACACCGCGTCGCTGATTCCGGCGGACTTGGCCTGTGCCATTTCCAAAATCTTGGCATTGAACTGTTTTTCCTTCTGACTAAGTTCCAGGACAGTATTTTCAAGCTCTTTTTTAAGTTTGGCTTCTTGATCCAGTAATTTCTTCTTTAACGTTTCTTGCATCTCCTTCGCTTTCTGCTTAATTTTTTCCATCTTTTTTTCTTGATTTTTAAATTTGGTTTCATATTCCTCATGTAAAATACTAATACTGTCCTCCTTGGCTGATAGTTTCTGTTTGAGAGTTTCAATTTCTTTGCTCTGCCCTTCTCTCATCTGTAAAATTACATTTTCCTTTTCTATCAAGATCTGCTTCGTCTGTGCCTGTTCTGCACTCGTATCTCTAAGCTGGGACTCGTAGAGTTGGGTTAAGGACTGCACTTTTCCCTCCATTTCACTCTTCTGCTCTTCAAGCTGCCGCATTAAGTCCTGCACCTGGGTTCTGTGAGTGTCTAACTCGCCACAGACAGCATTCTTCTGCGCTTCAACTTCGGCCACCTGTTTAGAAAGAAGACTTCTTTCCGCTTCCAAGTCCAGCAACTTCTCCTGCAGCTGGGCCACGTGCTCCGGGGACGCGCCGGACTGCTCGCCCGCGGGACTCGGCTGCGAGCGGAGCAGAGCCAGCTCCGCCGCCGCCTGCCCGAGCTCCGCTTCGGACCTCTGGATACGTGCCTCTAAGTTTTCCACGCGAGCCCGCTGCTCCCTCAGGTGCTGGTCCTTCTCCTGCAGAAGAAGACTGAGCCGATTAGTCTCCTCTTTTAACGCCTTCTCCGTTCTCTGCATAGACCTCTCCTGTTCTTTGAGGATCCTGTCCACGTGCTGCTCGTGACAGCTCTTCTGTTCCTCGAGCCTGGCCTCTAGCTCCTGCCTCGCTGTCTCTGCGTGACCCCTGAGCACAGACAGCTCCTCTGCCAGCCGGTCACGGGCCTTCATGACTTCTGACAGTTCAGAAGACAGCGACTCCAGCTCTGTTTGCTTCACATCGAGCTTTTCCAACGTCTTTTCATTCATCTCTTCTATGTGGGCCTGGAAGATGCTCTCCTTGTCTTTCAACAATGTTTCTTTCTCTTGTTCATGCTTCTCTCTAAGTTCTTCCATTTCGGCCTGATGCTGCTGCTTGACCACTTGGAGTTTTTCAGTCCAAAGAGCATCCTGCTGATTCTGCAGGCCTTCCAGTTCTGCCTTGTGCTTCTTGACCATGACTGTAATTTCTTTGTTGTGTTTATTTTTTTCTGCTTCCAAATGGAGAGCTAAATCTTCTGATTGATTTTTGCTTTCTTGCAAGCTTTTTTCCAAAGAACTTTCCAATTCAAGAATTCTCTGTTAATAAAAACAGATGTATTTTTATTAAAGTACAGACTTATTTATTAGCAATGAAACACATGACATAATGTCTACACCTGTTTAAAGATTAAAACTTAGAAAATAACCCTATATATCATGCCAAACACTAGAAAGCACAGACAATCTGTGCTCAATTCCTAAAAGAAGCATGAAACAAAAGATTTTCCATTTTAACACAACTTAAGATTCTAATTCTTTCTACCTCCCTGGGTAATTATTTCAAGAATATTCTGAATGGATAGTCAAGAAGAAAGAAATCATAAAGAAGAGAATAGTGACTTTTGGTAGGAAGGTTTTTTTCCCAGGTGTTTTTTTAAGGCCTCTAACAGTAGTCTATTACTTTCATAATTTAATTTTGGAAAATAAATAGTGTATCTGGTTTTTCTACCTCAAAAATGATTATTTAGAAGATGTTTTTGAAAAGGAAGGAACTTATGCAAATTTTACCAAAGATTACTCTTAGCTCATGAAAATATCCATCTTGACTCCGAAAAAAAGTGCTAAGTAAGACAGAGCCATGCAATGTCAGAGCTAGAAAGGTCCTAAGAATTACCAAACCCAATTCTCCATGTGACGAGTGAGGATATTAAGGTATACTTAATTTACGAAGCGAGCAAGGGGAAAAACCTAGGCCTCCTGAGTATCTATTCCCGCCCACCACGCCACCTTACATAAATGCTGGAAAGAGTAAATCAGGGCACAGTTTACAACCGTGGGAGAGAAGCGGGACCCTTTCACTGTCTGAGCCAAATGTGAAGAACACGTCAGTTTATTCTAAACAGGTCGCACATTTTGTACACTACTGAAGGAAGAGCCATGGGTCCTTAAAAACGTGCACCCTGACACATACGTATAAATTTAAGTATGGGAAAACTGGAAAAACTTAAATGTTTTGTAAATAAACATTCCATAGTCCAGCCAGCCAGGCATGGACTATGGTAATTTTGTTTAATGTTTGTTTATTTACTTTGAGACAGAGAGAGGGCACAAGCAGAGGAGGGGTGAGGGGTGGCGGAGAGAATCCCAAGCAGGCTCCATGCTGCCAGTGCAGAGCCTGAAACGGGGCTTAAACCCACAAACCGCAGGATTAGGACCTGAGCCAAAGTCGGACGCTTACCTGACTGAGCCCCCCAGGCGCCCCCAGAACTTAATAGGGCACTGGGGTGCCTACACTGTGGTATAAACAGAGAATGAATTATGTCCGGGGCACAGCAGGAGATGGACACAGCATGCTGCCTACAAAGTGAGGCGACCTCCAGAAGGTCAAGCGCAAGTGAGCAATGGAACAGAGATGTGGCCGGGCCGAAGTGCAGAGTCAGGGTGAGAGGCTGACGGAGGCACGGCCGGGTCAAAGCAGAGTCGGCAGCGGCGTGGAGCAAACACCGAAACCCCTCCCGGGAAAGCCCTGATTATCTGAAAATGAGGTGCACGTATATGTGAACCAGCCCAGTAAGACAAAAGCTCTCGACAACTTTATGTTGCCTGGAGAGAGAACAGTGGTTTCCAGAGACGAGTAACTCCGCAACTCTGGAAGCGGAACGCTACTTGAACTTACAGTTCTGTAAGTCTCTGCTTCTTGCTGAAGGTCCCGAAGCTTATTTTCACTCTCCGTGAGGATCGCTTTCTTCTGCAACTCTAACTCTTCCAGGGCCAAAGACTCTTGCTGTTCTTTTTCTTGGGTGATCTTCAAATATTCCGACTGACTTTTTTCCTGGGCCAAAAACAATGCCACCTGAGTCCCACGTACATCCCAGCATTGCGAGCACTTCCCCAGGCCTCGGGCACTGCACACCAGCCCCACACCAGCCCCGCGAGGCAGGCCAGCCTGCACCGCCCCCTCCCCGCGCCCTCGCCTGCAGAGACGGAGCACTGCGTCTTGTCCAGTGCGGTCCGGCCAATATCTGCCACGACTACCGTGACGGGAAGAGGTCTGCCCCAGTAACCCCACGCCGTCTGCTGTGGTTCCACACTCAAAATGTTTTGCGAAGCACGGCTTAATGCGAAGGATCACAAAATTGTCACTACTACTTCTCTGCACTCCAGGCCAAGGAACTAGGTTGTAAGTTTCTATAATTTGTGAGAAATACCTCATTAGGGAAGCCCACATAGAAAACCGAATCAAAATCAGAAAATACATGTGAATCATGGATTAGATCAAGGAAACATGGATAAAGGTCTATACAACACTTTTCAGATGACCCGGGCTCCTCCACCACCCCGTCAATCCTGCAAAGCTTCTCCTTTGTCCTTATTACACATCAACATTTATATTAAACAGTGTTTACTGTTTTGAAAAGGGAAGTTCCAGAGAAAACTTTTAACATTTAGTGGCTTTGGATTCCAATTAAGAATATTTTAGGGGCGCCTGGGGGGCTCAGTTGGTTAAGCGTCCGACTTCAGCTCAGGTCATGATATTGCAGTCCATGAGTTCGAGCCCTGCATCGGGCTCTGTGCTGACAGCTCAGACCCTGGAGCCTGCTTCAGATTCTGTGTCTCCCTCTCTCTCTGCCCCTCCCCTGCTCTTGCTCTGTCTCTCTCTCTCAAAAATAAACAAACATTAAAATAAATTTAACAAGAATACTTCCCCTGTACCTACTGCATAGGGACCATGTTGCCAGCAGCAGTGTTTTCGGTTCACTACATTCTGGTGAAACACTGGTTTATAAACAGATTGATAAAAAACTATTAGTTTCTAATCGATTTCAAAACATCATTCTAGGGGTGCCCAAGCAGCATAGTCGGTTAAGTGTTTGACTCTTGATTTCAGCCCAGGTCATGATCTCATGGTTTGGGAGTTAGATCCCCACATCAGGCTCTGTAGAGCTGCTTGGGATTCTCTTTCTCCCTCTCCAAATAAATAAATAAACTTTAAAAAAATGTGTACTATACGGTCTAACGGAAAGTACGTTTTAAATGCATCTCTCTACGCCCATAAACATAAGAAGCAGGGGTGCCTAGGGGACTCAGTTGAGTGTCCGACGCTGGTTTGGTCTCAGGTCGTGATCTCCCGGCGAGGGCCCGAACTGCCTGTCCGCCTCCATGGGAACAGCGCCAAGCGGCTTGGGATTCCCTCCCTCCTTCTCTCTCTGCCCCTCCGACTTGTTCTTGTAAGGACGCAGGTCCCATCCGGTCCTCCCCACCGGGCCTTCCCAGCCTTCCCCGGAGCCGGTCCTGGCACACCTCCGCGGTGGAGATGCGCCCGGCAGCCGTGGGGGGGCGTTCCCCCACCACCCCAGGTCCGATCCAGCCTTCCCCTTTACCCTGAAAGGGCCCACATTAAGGAGGGACAACTCCTGCGGCGCCCAATCGGAAAGGCCGGCCGTTACCATTGACCTTTCTAGAGGCGGGCCTAGTCACGCCCCACGTGGGGCATCCTGGGCCCACTCTGATTGGTCAGTGCTCCGGATGGTGTGATTGGCTCCCACAACTGCCAGGGTTGATGGGGGGGGGGGGGGGGACAGGGATTGTATCACTGTACACCTGTCACCATTTCCTGTAACTCCCCCTCCCAAAGGCATAAAAGGCCCTGCCCTGCCTTTGTTCGGGGCTCTCTCCACGTGGCCAGCAGGTCGGCTGGAGACTGTGAGCCTGAGCTTAAGCTTGTAATAAAGGCCCTTTGCTTTTGCAGGCATGACTCGGTCTCCCTAGCAGTCTCTGGTGCTTGTTTTGGGGCGATTTGGGGCAATTTTACAAACTTGGGCACAACATTCTCTCTCTCCTTCTCTCTCAAAATAAATAAACTTCACAGAAAAATAATAATAAGAGGACATTTAGTAGTCTGTTGAACTTTGGCTAGCAACACAAAACTAGTAACTTCTTTGAAGAAGTAGGTAGAAAGGGGAGTGGAAGGTGGCAAGCGTGTGTGTGTGTGTGTGTGTGTGTGTGTGTGTGTGGGTGTGTGTGTGGGGGTATGAGGTGTGGGGGGATGGGGGGGTTGGGGGCTGGGTGTTTCACATGTATCTTTGTCCTGCTCTCTCTCAGAACATATCTGAGCACATCAGTTCTAGAACACAGTTTTTAACAAGGCCAATGTTCAATTCCCCGTGTCCCTAAAGGCCAATTACTCCAGCATGAAACCACACAGTAGATCTTCACAACTGGGATTGTTAGGACAATCCCTGGCCTCGTTATGCCCACTGCAGTGTTAATTTTCATGCTGTCCTGTTACAGTTTAAACATTCTTGTAAATGACCTTAAATCCTTTCTGGACTGGAGCACCTGGCTGGCTCACTCAGCAGAGCATGTGACTCTTGATCTTGGGGTTGTGAGTTCGAGCCCCACAATAATAATAAAAATAATAATTAAATAGATAGATTGATCGATCCTCTCTGGACCAAGAAAGAATACAGGTATGTGCCCATTTACATGTTCATTTCATGACCACAGAGCAAGCCCCTACCCTCAGCCAACAACACTGTGAAGCCGTGTGCCTGTTTGCCCCATCAATTAGAGGACTCCTGACTCAGTTCAAAAATAACTGCTGTGGAAATCCTCAGAGCCCCAGATCCAAATGAGAGCGAAAAATCACAGATGTGTGCAACCAAGAAGATTAAAATTACAAATAGTTTTCATCCTCTGCACTAAAAGTGTTTTTAAATTATACATACTGTCTTATGGAAACTAATTTCATATAAAAACAAGCAAACTACATTTTTGGCATTAATACTTCTTACGGTAACTTGTATAAAAGGCTTTTCACAATTTGAAATTTGTTGTTGTTGTTGTTATAGACTCTCAAATTATACTATTCTCTAAAACCTTATCTCTGTTTTTCTGGATATTAGTTTGGTTAGTTTGGTCGGTTGTTTCTCATTTTATTTTTAAAATATCACATGTATTAAAAATTATTACTGAAAGTATTCTACTTAAAATGAAAACTACTTGGGTCATTTTGATTTTTTTCTTCTTTAAAATGCATTTCATGGGGCCCCTGGGTAGCTCAGTCGGTTAAGCATCAGACTCGTGATCTCAGCTCAGGACACGATCTCATAGTTTATGAGATCAGGCCCCTGCTAACACCATGGAGCCTGCATGGAGTTCTCTCTCTCCCTCTCCCTCTCCCCCACTCCCCCCTCCCTTTCCCTGGGCATGCGCATGCATAGTGTGCTCTCTCTCAAAATAAATAAATAAACAAACTCAGAACAAACATAAATGCACTTCAGACCGAAGTTTCTGAGCTCTGGACTCTGGGGCCCTCAGCTGGTGAGTTTCTAGACGTTCTTCCCGAGTTACAGTCACTGGTCCGCGGCTTCATGAGCCTACTGTCCCCTTCCCTCTCCACCTTCCCAGCCGCCTGCCAGGGCGAGGGGCGACACACAAGCGAGCTGGCTAACGAACGCTTGCTCGTTAGGACGATCGTCACCCAACCCCAGGTGAGCGGCTCTGGCAGGCTCTGCCCTGCCTGGGTCCCCCGCTCTCCGCACACTCACAGGTAAGCTGCCAGCAGTCTGACTTCAAGCTGGAAAGTCGGGGTGAAGCGGTCACTTCAGAAAGCCACAACGCTCACCGAGAACGCAAACAAAACAGGTACTTACGAGGGCCATTTTCATTTGCTCCTGAAACTGACTCTCTTGGGCCTGAAACTTCTTGGTCAGCTCCTGCTCTTTTCGGGCCAGCTCCTCTTCATGAAGCTTCTGCAGTTTAGCAACTTGCTCGGAGTGTTTCTGAAAGCCAGCCACATAGTTAGAGTGAAACTTGCAGCATAAAATCTGTGCTCCACAACCAAATAATACTTTGTTACAATTTAATCATCAAGCCCAAAGTGTAAGAGGAAAAATCAAAACACATTTCCCACGTAAATCAAAACACATTTCCCACGTAAATCAAAAGTGACCAAAGTCTAACAGTTCAAGGAAAAGCCTGCAGAACGTGTCCCTCAGGTGGGACAGGACAGCGGCAGCGGCAGGAGCCGCTCTGGGGCTGAGGCGCCGCGTCCACGTCTCACAGGGGTGCGCCCGCCAACCGCGACGGGGAGGGCGCTCTCGAGAGGGTCAAGCTGCCCCGGGGGCACCCGCCTGGCGTCCCACCCATGTACTATCTACAGTAAGTCCTGCCCTCGTTCTCTCTGGGAGAGGAAGACCTAATCTCATAAAAATGTCAAACCTCCCCACATAAACCTAAGAATTTAATATAACCAAATAAAACTACCAACACAATGGAGGTGGAGGGGTCCACTGGACAAAGTAAACATGCAAGAATAGCCAGTGCTCTTTGTGAATTCTAACAGCGTGATATTGCCATATAGTGAGGAGAAGCAATGGAACAGCACAGAGAATCCAAGGAAGAGACCCACAGGTAGCACAATAATTTAGGATGAAATACAGTGTCATGTCAGAAGGGAAAATATAGGTAAGGGATTTGAAGACTATTTGGTAATCATCTGGAAAAAAATTAAAGTTGGATCCCTACCTCACTCCTTATACCAAATAGATTCCAATTGGATCAAAGATTTAACAACAAAAAATGAAAGCATATAACTGCCATTAAAGGCAGATTTTTTTTTTTTAATTTTAATGTTTTATTTATTTTTGATACAGAGACAGACAGAGCATGAGGGGGGAGGGGCAGAGAGAGAAGGAGACACAGAACCGGAGGCAGGCTCCAGGCTCTGAGCTAGCTGTCAGCACAGAGCCTGACGCGGGGCTCGAACCCACGAACGTGAGATCTGACCTGAGCCGAAGTCGGAGGCTTAACCGACTGAGCCACCCAGGCGCCCCAAAAGCAGAATTTTTAAATGTCGTCAGTGAGAATGTATTTTTAAAAGCAGAACAGGGGTGCCTGGGTGGCTCCGTCAACTGGGCGTCTGACTTTGGCTCAGGTCATGATCCCATGGTTTGTGGGTTCGTGCCCCGTGTCTGGCTCTGCGCTGAACGCTTGCTTGAAGCCTGGAGTCTGCTTCAGATTCTGTGTCTCCTCTCTCTGTCCGTCTCCCACTCACACTCTGTCTCACTCTGTCTCTCAAAAATAAATAAATGTAAAAAAAAGGTTTTTTTTAATAAAAAAAATAAAAGGAGAACAAAAGCCCAGATAGAAAAATCCCTACATGGTCAAAAACAAAACAAAACAAAACCCAAAACAAAACAACAAAAGGCCAATCCCAAAGCAAAAATAAATGATATAGTCAATCAAAAAGAGAGAGAGAGAGAAATAAACTAAATGGATAAATGCATTGTATATTCAAAGAACTAATTCCTACTAGATGTAAAAAGCTTCTGCAAATCAGTAAGAAAAGACCAACTGCCCAAAAGGAGAATGAGTTAAAGATTTGACCAAGCAACTCAAAGAGAAGAAACTACCAATTCCTTTTAAATATATAAAAATATGTTATCAGGGACGCCTGGGTGGCTCAGTGGTTAAGCATCTGACTTGATTTCGGCTCAGGTTATGATCTCACAACTCATGAGTTCGAGCCCCGCCTCAGCTCCACGCTGACAGTGCAGAGCCTACTTGGGACTCTCTCTCCCCCTCTCTCTCTGAGCCTTCCCTGCCCACAGGGGTGTTCTCCTCACACCCCCGTGCCTCTCAAAATAAAAAACATTTCTCATACTGGTAAAGAGATAAGCACATTGAAACTACAATATCGTTTCCTTTTACCTGTTCATCTTGGGGGGAAAGTTAGGTAACGCCATCCTTGTGAGGTGATACATCACGTGTAAGAGCACACAGAGTCCTCTACAGAGCTCACAGAAACTATGCAGCACTTAAAATACACATACTCTTTGCCTAATATTCTGCTTCTAGGAAACTATCCTAGAGAAACACACAGGTGAGCAAATATGAGGATATTCACATTTGCAATAGCAGACAACGGAAAAACCTGAATGTCCAGCCACAGAAGCCTGGTTAAATCCAGAGACACTCACACGGGAGGTCCTGAGCTTTAAAACAAGTGCGGCAGCGTCACCACTCGCCAATGACAGGCGACACGGTAAACAGAAGAGCGCAGCACAGAGCATCTTCAGAACATAGTATCTTTTGTGGTAAAAAATTTAACACATCAAAAAATATAAACATCAAAGAGAATTATACACGTAGACTATCTCTGGAAAGTATATCCACAAAGATATAAATTATTTTCTCCCTCCCAACATGACTTTTTTCCTAAATCCTGAGCTCATGGTCAAGGTCTAAAACATAAATTCAATCTTCTTTACAATCAAAACCTGTAGGAAAAGCATGAGACTTCAGTTTCAAAACTGCGGTAGCCTGTTTAAATCTAGAATCAGTCTTACTTTCATCACATCAACAACCTCCTGTTTCACGCGACTCAGTTCACGCTGAAGAATGGCACGTTCCTCCTCCCTGGCTTTCTCAAGGGCTTTTATTTGTTCATCCATTTCTGCCTTCATTTCTCTTCGAGATTCTTCTGTTTTTTGGGCTGAACTCAAGGCTCTTTCAAGTTCCTCAAAAGCTATAAAGAAAACAACAGAAAACAAGTATCTCAAGAAATACTATCACGGAGCCACAGGGTTTTACGTTCAATTTCTGGGAACGGTGAGCAGCAGGAGCAGGACAGGTTACGGTACTCATTTCTGTCGGAAGCCGGGAAACCTGTCTGAGCCGTTCCGCAAAGCCACAAGAAGTGTCCAGTTACTGAAACCGATTTGTCACTGAGGGCTGGGTTCAGATCTTAAGAACTACTTCTATGAACCTAAACTCAGAGGAGTCTGGGAAAAAGTTAAATTCCTAATGGCTCCCCACACTTTCTTCCTGCAAGTGTCCTCATTCAAAGGGATGAAGGCTTGTTCCTACTTCTGTAGAATGTAATTTCAACTGCTTTCTTGTTTGCTACGGAGTTCTTACCTACTATCAATAATTAGGTAATATTATTATATACTCACGAGGACATTTTTAAGAATGGAAAGTTTACTCTTTGACTAATTCTATTTTTAAAAACCTCTTAACCATGTAATAAAAGAGCAGGGTTTTTTGGGTTTTACCATTACCGGAATCACATATTTAAACCACGTATAATGAAAAGAAACCTACCATTTGTATACATTTCAGACTAGGGCTGGTGACTAGAAAGAAGCCTTCGCCTGACCCCACAGTGTACAGAAAGGCGCTACCGGGGACGCCTGGGGGCTCAGGAGGAGAGGCTTCCGGCTCCTGATTTTGGCTCAGGTCCTCATCTCATGGATTATGAGATTGAGCCCTGGGTCACCTGGAGCTTGCTTGGGACTCTCCCCACCTCTCTCTCTGTTCCTGCCCCATGCATGTGCTCGTCCTCTCTCTCTCTCAAAGTAAATAAGTAAACTTTAGAAAAACGGTACTACCAACAGGGTGTTCTCGTGGGAGGTAAGAATTCAGGGCAAAAACCATCATCATCTCGGATACAGCAGCAGTATCTTTAAGGAGGCCAACCGCTCACCGGCTTCCGCCAAAATCTGGCAGGGCGTGTGCACGTGTGCAGAAGCGTGTGTGCATGTGTGCACTGTACGTGTTTCTCTCTACTGCCTCTGTGACGTGCTGTCAAATCTTACTGCCATCCTCACCGGAGATCACGTCTTCAGTCCCCACAGAAGACCCCAGCTTCCCTGGACACACAGCCGAGTTATAAACAAAACATAAATCTTTAAGATGGGACTTTCATTCTATCGAGAACCCTACGTCCAGAGGAGAGACCGTTCATTAATACAGCAGTATTTTCACCCTAGTGGTTAAGAAATGTACAATTTCAACCTGTGGCATCTCAAAACCAAAAAGCCTTTTTACTAACCACAACTTGGCTTACCCTTACCAGACCGTGGCTTGGCACAGGAATTTCATACCTGAAGACAAAATCTGTTCCATAGCATTTTCTTAATGGTAAGTTGCATTAATAAAAAAAAAAAAAGGCAAGAGAAAGGATGAATTCTGGTAACAATGGGAAACACAACTTACTTTGCTTAACATTAAAAAAATAACTTCCTTAGCAACTATACATATCTTTGATATCTAAAAAAAAAACCAAAAACCTGTTTAGGGCTCCCTGTGTGGCTCAGTCAGTTAAGTGTCCAATTCTTGATCTTGGCTGGAGTCATGATCTCACCATTCATGAGTTCAAGCCCCAGGTCAGGATCTGCATTGACAGCTGGAGCCTGCATGGACTTCTCTCTCCTCCTCTGTCTGCCCCTCCCCCACTCATGCTCTCGTGCGCGCGCGCTCTCTCTCTCTCTTTCTCTCTCAAAATAAATAAGCTCAAAAATTTTTTTTAATTTAACCTGTCCAATTTATTCATTTTATATGCCCAAAGTAAAAAACTGGTGCTCTGAATTTCAAAGGGATATTAATTAGCTGAAATCCTTTATCAAGATTCCTGCTCTAACTGTACTGGTATTTGCCAGCAAACACCAAGATTCTCAGATATAAGTATCCTGGAAAATAAAATAGTCAAAGAAAAATGTTGTTTTGTTTTATTTAGATGTTCTTTTACTATACTAAATTTTAGTGTCAAGCATAAAGAAATATCTCTTGCTGCTAATAAGAAATTAGTTTCCTAATTTCTTAAAAGCCAGTTTCCTAAAGTCAAGTGGTCAATTATGGGAAAGAAATTCTATAACAAAGTGCTTCCTGCTCAGTTTGTGCTGATCATTTAAATCTGGGAAATTAAAAAAAACCAGACAAAGAATTTTTCAATGCTTGGATGTCACCAGCATCTCTTCATCTCCAGGACTGCTCAGCGCCTCTGAGCCCTCGACAGCGATCTCTGAGATCAGGCTCTGGAAAACCTGAAGGGAGTGTGGATGTTCCTCCAACAAATCGAGTTTTAAATAAAAAACTTGTCCTGATTAAGCAAAATAAAACAAAACTGTATATAGGCAATACCAAGTAAATTTTCCTCATTTTAATCTTAAAATTCCAGAATCCAGTACAGTATAAAAGTAGATGTGGTGCCCTAGCCTTTGGAAACAACAAAAAATCTGTCACAAAGTTCCCGTTCAGAAATAGTTTTCCAATAATTCAGTTTGCAGCCACACTCAGTAACGTTTAGAAGATTCTCCTCTATTATACTCTAACTCTAGTGTTCCGTCCCCTGAAACCAGGCTCCTAAGTCACTTGATGAGGCGTCGCCTGTGCCCGAAGCAGGAGAGATCTGGCCCCACCGCTCTGCACCTCCCACTTTCTGCCACCGCGTCAGAGAACCGCGTAGTTTTATATCTCGAAAGAAATCTTTGAAATCTTTTACTTCAACCTTCTTATTCAACTGAGGCATCTAACTTTCCCCTCAGAGGATAAATCAATTTGAATATATAAAGCTTGGTGCCAAAACTTTAAAATTGTATTTAAGGAATAGTCCTCACCTTCCATTATTTTAAAAACTCTAAGAATGCCAACATGGAGCCAGCTCCGCTGGACAATAGTGCATCTTACTAAACCAGGATTTCTGAATCAATCAGTCACTGATGGCTTCTCACTCTCAACAGAATGTAGCCATGTTACACGGGACGCAGGAAAGCTCAGCTGTGTGCCGCCTCCACCCTGCTTCATGGAGATGCTAGTAAGTATCCAGAAGGGCGGGTGTCACTAAAACTCATCATACGCAGTGACATACGGCAAACACAGCCCACATCCGTTCTGGATTCTTCCCGGAGGCAGGCGCGGAGCCACGCCCTCGCAGCGAGCGCCGTTGCGGGGCTGAAGGCGCCGCGCGGAGCGCTCACGGACTCAGAACCATGTCCCCTTCCGGCCCCAGTGCCAGACACAGAGCCGTGGTGCCCACGGCTGTGACACACTGGCGGCGCACTTCCCACTCTTCCCGAAAGGAGGCTAGTCTAGGATTTACCGTGAGCACTAAGGAAGTCTACTCCGCTCGTCCACTAGCCGTCCTCCCGCCCCCAGCAGGGCAAGCGGCGGGGGAGGAAGCGCCCGGCCCGCATGCGCACAGCGACGGGAGGCGGGGGCGGAGGCTGCCACGCGCTGCAAGAACACGCCGTGTCCTTCCAGAGCAAAATTCAATGTGTCTCAGGCACTTTGTATTAAACATTTTTTTAAACTTTAGAATATTTCTAGGCAAAAATTTAATAAACCTTAAGAATGGTCCTCTGTCAAAAGTAAAATGCCAAGGGAAACCATAATTTTTCGCTAGTCCCTCGTTTTCCACTTCAGACGGGTTTCACGGACACCCACGGGGATGATCAGAAACAAGCGCTCACCAGGAGGCTGACGGGGAAGGGCTGCCACCCGCCGCCGATCAGGAGTCCAACCGTTGACTCACCGAGCGCCCCTGGACGCTGGCCTCCGTGAAGCACAGGCCGGCGGGCGCTGGGCTCCGACAGGAAGGCGGCGGAAGCAGTAAAGGGGCCGGGGAACGGGCCTGAGGCAGAGCGAGGGCGAACGGGACCCGGGGCCGCCTCTCCTGGGCCTCAGCCGCCTCACCCACCGCAGCGACAGAGGCCGGAGCTCGGAGGTCGGGCAGCGGTGCTGCTCCGGGGACCGCCCCAGAGGGCACTGCACTGGAACCTTCTTCCTTCCCCCTGCAGGGGATAAGCACGGAGGCAGAGGAGGGGCAAGGCTGCCAACCTGCAGGCTGCCTGCGGACCCTCAGGAGCTGACTGACCCCGTCAGGAATGAATCCGTAAGCCAGAGCCTAGCTCTTTATCCCAGCGAGAGACCTGCCAAAACTCAAGTTACTAAACTAAAACAACAACAACAAAACAAAACAAAAACAACAGCAAATCAGGCAGTACTACAAAATGAATGAAATGCAAACTAACAGAAAGCAAAAAAAAAAAAAAAAAAAGACCTTTATCGGAATTCCAGTCCACCATCAGGGCTCTTTTGTGAATAAACGCAGAAGTCCAGACTAGCAGTTTTCAAGGTGGGGCACACAGATCCCAGGTCCTGAGACCCTTTCAGAGGTCGTCTGCTTCCCAAACACACATCTGCGCATCTGTAGAAAGGCAGATTTTCCTCAAATATTTCAACCAGAGTAACATATCACAACAGGTTGAATACAGAAAGAGGCACGAGAATCGCCATCCTGAATTATAAGCCAAACAATGAGAAAAGCAAAAATGTGAAACAAGACCGCTCTTATATTTTGTTTCGGAAAATATAAGTAATTTTTATAAAAGTATTTAGAGTGATATATAACAGGTTTATACCTGTTATTTTTAAATGAACTACTAAGAAGTGTTTTCATTTCCTAGTTTGAATTGCTAATACGGTAAATACCACTACATAGAACCCACACAAGCAAACGCTCTTTGGGGTCCTCAGTAGGTTTTCACAGTGTAAAGAGTTCCCTGAGGTGAAGAAACGTCTGAAAACCACTTGCCTAGAGCTTCTGTGACAGAAAATAATACTGCCACCCAGTGGCACAAACCAGAGAGTGCCACACTTCTATATAAATTGGGGCCTTCAGGATTGTAATTATCACCTTTGCAATGGAAATCTACTTTTTGAGCCACTTTCCAAAATATGTGACAAGATTCAGTCTACAGATTGGCTGTGCTTTGACTCTTAAAAATTTTTTTAAACAAATTTTACAGATCTTTCCAAATGCTCATGCACTCCCTACATCGACCGTGCAAGTCATCTGTACCTTGAACACAGGCTAGTCTTGAAAAATCTAAGCTAGAGACAAGTAAACCGAGCTACGTGGAGGACGCGGCCAGCACAGCGCCCCGCGGGCCCGGGCCGCACGCCTGAACCGCAGCCTGAACCTGATGGCGTGCTGAGCGCCAGCTGCACTGCACTAGAAAAGGAGGCGTGAAACTATGATTCTGTAGCAGGCGATGTGCTTCCTACACAGTCAGTGACTGTGACGCTGCAGGGACTATGCGCCCGTGACCAGGACTCCTGGCTCCTCCTGGAGAAGCGGGTTAAGCACCGAGACCAGATGGCTAGTAAAACCACCCATAATGAATGAAAGCCCAATTCCATTTAAAATAATGAACTTTTCCATCAGGTATACGTCTGGTGCCAATATAGGAAGTGACCACTTATCTAACATGACAGATTTAAACTCTACTTTGATTCATACTTTTTTTGCCTGAGAGACATGGAATTTTCTTGATAAAGCTTTTTCTAAGTACCCACGACAAGAGAGACAAACAGCCCTTACCCCAGTCCTGTTCGTACAAGGCTTGGGAAAGGCACCATGATTCACTTATTGGCACGTGTGGATGCACAAAAACAAGATGTTTTGTGAGACTTAAGACTCCAAGAAAACTCTGTACATCAATTATCAGCAACTAACAAAGCTCTAAGGACATATGTGATTTTTATGATATAAATATGGATAAATCTTACATATTATTTAAATACATGAACTCTATTTAAGAGGGTCCTTCAAATGTCAAATAAATACATTACACTGAACGTCTGATATCAGGCCTATACCACACAAATGAATAAAAACTTATTTCCTGCACAAACACAACATGGCAATGAAAACGCAGAGAACGCTATGCGGTCATCTAAGTGTTTAATACAGCCAATCATATGAAACACATGACATGGGTGGAGACAGGGTGAACGGAAGGGAAATGAGGCTTACAAAAGACATTCTGGGAATCTTCCTGATCCAAACAGAAGATTTTACTCATTCTGAGCAACTGTGGGCAGGAACATGTTAATGGGGGGGGGTGCGCGGGACAGGGGTGTTGGGGCATTAACCCCATGGCGTGGGTTTTATAGTGGCTACATTTAAATATGTAAAGGTGACTTATAAAAACAACTAGAAGTCTATGGGTAAGGATTTATCCTGAGAAAAAACTCAAAGACAGAATAAGCTGCATCACGGAGTCGTTACTGTGTATTCATAACGGCAAAAGTAGAAAATAATTTAGATGTTGATCAAGAGAGAAATGGTTAAGTACACGATGTAGATGCATTCTGACACAGCCACTAACATGTTAGTATTTTAGCAACAGGTAAGAGTACTCCTAATCTAATGCTAAGTGGAGCAAAGTGAGCCTACGAGATTCTATGTATAATACGATCACAATAATACAAAAACCAGGATTGGAGGAAAGACCACATGGGAGCGTGCTGCAGCAGGACTGGCCTGCTTGCATCTTCTCTACGTTCCGATGTTTCGTAACATGCTGTGCTCACAACCAGCCAGCCGCCTCCCCCTCCCACCCCACGTGAACCACACGCGTGCACACACACCGCACAGCCAGGACCTATTGTGCACGTAAGCAGCAGTACCAGTCTGCACCAGTGCTGCACGGGAGAGAGAATATTCTAGACAATCAGTGATAGCACCTAGCATCTAAAACACAGCATTATGCACTGAAGCTGAATCACCAGACTCCTCTAAGTTTGAGACCTAGTTACGTGACCATATGACCATCTGTTCTAGAAAGCAGTGCTATCAACACTTGTAGCAAAACACTTCTAACAGAAAGATTTGGTTTTGGTTTTCTTTATTCACTGAATAAGAAATTTTAACAAAACCAGAGCGCTACAGTACCCTCCTGCAGAAGCCACGCCCAACAGCTCCCCAGGGACGAGGGTAAGAGCTACAAGGTTGGCACAGCACATGCTCTAAGGAGGCGGTCACCATATTCTCATAGCTTTGGTCTTTTAGGATAGAACCGCTCCTTTTAAAATCAAAGCCATTCAGATTTCCTTGTCCTCCAACATACGTGAGGCCTCACAGCTCATTTAGAACACCTATGAGAGCTAGTGCAATGGACGGTTTTCTAAGAAAGGTAGTGGGAAATGTACTTGAGCTGATTTTTACCTGCAAAATAAGTAAGCTGAAAAAATGAGTTCTTTGTCTAGTGTGGCCACATGTCAAGGATTACTAAATATATCAGAGTTAAATTTTTACAGTTAAAAATGCATTAGAAGAGTTTATGTTCTTTTACAAATGTTTTATGTAGACAAATTTACTTCTAAAAATCTTTAACGACGACAAGCTCTACTGGTGGTAACGCTGTTCCCCGAGAGACACAGACACTTCGCGAGGAAGAGAGTCCCCAACAGCCGGCTGCGTCCACAGACCACGCGGGGCCGCACCGGCTCCTCTACAGACACCGTCTCCTATTCTCAGCACTAGCTTCTGTCAACTGGCACACGCACTTTACATTTGGTCTAAACACTGTTTTATATTTCAACAGTTCTGTTCAGACTCACCTAAGGTCAGCAGATGAAATGCACTTCTGCGAAAGCAGTTTTCACTACAGACTTAAAGGGCGGTGTCCTCAGTGAGGATGGAGTCTGTTACAACTCTCTGTCACAGGCCAGTAATTGGGACTCAAATATAACTTTTAAGATACCAATAAAAACACTTACAACAGCATGACCCAAAGACTTTCCAAGGTTAACGTCTCTATGAAATAACCTTAAATCAATTCCCTCCTTAAGGACTTACTGGTTGTTCCCCCTGCATGTGAACTGACTTTGTCTACCTTCCTCTGTCATTCACCTCTTTCAACTTGAAATTGTGTCATGGGTTTCTACCTCCTCACAAGATACACCCCAATTTTAAAAGAAAATTTAACCCCCTAACAGTATGATTTTTCTCTCGACTGGGTACATTAGTCAACAAAAGCAGTCCTGAAAATGGAAAGGCGTGAGATGAGAAATTGAGCCATTAATTTGGTTTTCGATTCCCTGAAAGCAAGCCTGTTTAACAGTGTCTCCCGGCCCTCGCACTGCTTCCAGTCATTCCTCTGAGGTTACACTCTGACAGCTGCTGTCCAGTAATGCTCTCCAGGGGGAAAGTTTCTTGGGTTTACTGGGAACAAATTCATTAGCTAAATTCCCCAAACACTTCCCAATAAAACACTTCAAAGAGATATTTAAGAGCACATTTGGTGTCAACTCCTTAAATTTTATAATCTGGTTTCTAAAATCATTTTTTAAAACTGCATCCTGGGAGTCAAACCCTCACCAAAGCTGAAGTATTTTTTAAAAAATCTTCGACCTGCCTCTCCCTCACTTCTGGAAATGGTTCCTCGATTCCCCCTGAAGCACAACTATCCGCAGTTCCTCTGGTTCCGTGTGTAACTGTTTTCCCTCTCGTCTGTTTCTCTCTGCCAAACTCTAGACTTCCGTGGTGAAGGGCACAGACTCTGGACTCGAGTCCTGACCACAGACTCGCTCCCCCGTGTGTGCGAGCGGGCAAGCTGCCTGACTCCCACAGCCGCGCTGCCTGTCTGTAGTAACAGGACCTGTTTCAAAGAAACGGAGGGGATTGCCTACATGGACACACGCAGGAAAAGGCACGCGTTTGTGACAGCCTCGCCCCAGGAGAACTAATGACGGCCGGTGGCCGCTGCGGCGGTGGCGTGTGCGCGCGTGTGACGCACACATCTCCCGCTGGGACCGCTGCGAAACCCACTCTTCTGGAGAAATCGGCCTCTCCCACAGGTTTCGCCACGGGCTTCAACCATAGGCTGCTGGCTCCTGAAAAATGCCCTCGCTTCTTTGTCCAAACTTCAACAGGTCACTTGCATGTGGGAAGCTCCTGACTGAGAAGATTCAAAGTATCCAGGCCACCCCATCGTTTTACTCCAGGTCTCAAATTCCCCAGATTTCCTACCCTGACCTCTCACTTTTCCTTCAGTCTCCTCAGCTGAAAACCTTGGAGCCATCTTAGACTCCTCCGGTTTTTCTGCCCCGGGAAGTGCATCGGACACCAAGTTCGCCGACTCCACTCTCCCTCTCTTTTCCAGACCCGTCCCGGCCAGGGTGGCCAGGTCCTCAGGCCTTCAAGCCCGACTCCTGCCTTTGCTTTCTGAAATCTGACTTCCCGGCTTGCTTTCTTTTCAACACGAAACACTAGCTGCCGTCACTTTACGCTCTCCCATGACCGGCTTCTCGCTGCCTTGTGCACGGACGTCTGAGCTCAGCTGCGCGCCCTTCGAGGTGTTCAGAGCTGTCCCTCCCGATCCCGCTTGGCGTCCCCCGTGGGCAAGAGCTGTCTGCGGCGGGTTCGCACGCGCACGCGCACTCACCCTGCCTGCGGCTGACCTTGTGGCCGCGGAGGCGTGTGCTGCCCCCACCCCGCCGAGGCCCCCTGGAGGCCCGACCCAAGGCTCACAGGCTCACGAGCCCGCACGCTGCTCAGGATCGCACCTCGTGAAATTCTGTGCTGGTCTCTCCACTTCCACAGCCTCCATTTACGGGGACAAAACCTAATTCTCTCATGTTAAAAGGCTTCTCTTCTACTTCTGTCTATACTCTGTCTTCAGCTGTTTCCCCTAGAGCGCCCGCACGGGAGCGATTATTTGCTGCGCGCCATGCCGCTCCTACTTGGGGAGTCCCACACGGTAAGCCTGAATCTGATGCTCCAAGGCAGTGATCAGCAGAGGTTTCTACGGAAGGGCCAAGCGGCACATGTCTTAGGCTTTGCAGGCCACACATGGTCCCTGTCACACACCCCTCTTCCTTCTACTGACAGAGAAACGTAAAAAGCATTCTAAGCTTGAGAGTCCTACAAATAGCCCCCCCGGGGCTGGCTTCACCCCCAGGCCACAGTCCCCAGCCCCTCCCTCCTCTAAGGAGCAGCTCAGTATCCTACACAGAATCTCTGTATCAGTACCAACACCTGACTGACTTTTCTAAATGTGTTTGGCCACCACTTTCCATGACTTTTGAGCTCTAACAAAACAAACGACCCGAGTTCTTACCAGCTCTCTCGGACTTCTCTCTCTGCTCCCGCAGCGCCTCCCCCTGGGCGCTCATCTGCTTGACGCGGCTGCGGAGCTGTGCAATCTCCTCTTCCTTCATCTCCAGGGTCTCGTGCATCTGGCGCTTGGTCTCTGCTATCACCATTCCCTAAACAGGAGGGTGGACACCGCAGCGTTTGCACAGCGAAGCTGCGTCGCCAACAGCACATATCAAACTCACTTAAAAGGCAGAAAACACAGTATTTCTTACGAAGAATTATTTTAGCATTTTGCAAACGGAAGTCTGTGTTCTGTGCGCTATACTGCACTATATACTCTGGTTACCTGGCAGATCAGGGTATTGTTTCTGTGAAAAAGTATTTTAATAGTAAGTTTATTCTTTTGAGCGTTAAAAACACGTTTTAGTTAAAAGACTGATAATCTTTCTGTAAGTGTTTGCCACAATGTTCCCTATCTCAGTAAATAGTTCATAATGAACAAAATATAGCTTCTGTGCTTGGCTCAGGGCCACCGAGAACTAGTTCTCGATCTGCGCCGGAACTCGGGAGAGCCTCCGAGGCCCCTGGCGGCCAGGATGACGCCAAGGGCACAGCCGCCTGCTTCCTCTCTTCTCTGGTCCCAGTCTCTGGTGCCACCCCTGCTCATCCAAGTCGCTAACTGCTACTGTCTTCCCGCTCTCTGGATCATCTACGCATGAAATGAAGGTCACTGGGGGAAAGTGAATCAATATCATACATTACACAGTACACAGCATACACTGAGTCAGTCATTTGCAACTAACAAAAAACAGGGTGGTTCAACTTGTCTCTTGAAAACTAAGACTTGGGGACAGCGATTTCACGATCAAGATCATTACTTTACTTGCAGGGTTGTCAAACCTCGGTTTATGGTGTGATGCTTCGGGATGGCTAATAAAATGGAGAGGTAAAAAACCAGGTGAACATGGATTACACAAAATTTCAAAACAAGATCGTGAGCCTTCAGTGTCTTCGAAAATCAAATCACAGTGCAGGAAAAGAGACACAGAGAGGGCGGGCAGTGGAACCTGCTGATTAAAAGAGGGCTTAAGAGGCTCCTCCACCAACTGTAGCGAAAGAAACTTACTGAGCTCTTGACTCACAGAAAAGTGGGGAAAGTAGGAGACAAAAGGCAAAATCTGAGACTAGAAGGTGATGGTGTTAAGGAATTATTAATTTTTCGATGGTGATCATGAAAATACATTTTTGTAAAAATAAAGAGTCCTGTGTTTTAAAAATACGTCAAAATACTTAAGAAGAAACGATGCCATTTCTCGGGTTTGCTCCACAACAAAGTAAACTGCGGGTCGGGGAGAACAAGGTCTGCCCATGTGCAGACGAAACAAGACCAGTCCTGGGTGCTGACTGCCGAGACTGGGTGGTGGGCGCCCTTTCCTAAGGTGGGCCTTCCTGACGTGTGCAGAGCAGAGCCTGGCAAACGACCCCAGAGAGTGAACAGACTGCTAATACGGTTCACAAGTAAACGGCTCCGACATGTTCTTAATTGCCCGGCCACTTAAAATACCACGGCCGTAAAGCAGCCCGTTCAGGAAAATGGTGGACAACCGGACCAACTGGGAGCTGCTCCAGAAACAGAGCCCAGGAACTCGGGGCTGCAGGACTCGGGCGGAACACATCCACCGGGGACGTTCGGTGGTTTCCGCTACTGCTGCCGCTGCTCCAGCTCGACGCGGCCAGCCTCGCCTGTGCGCCCGAAACTCTGTCCGCAGAAACTCCTGTTTATACTCATATACGCACCACCACTTCTTTACTTGAGGCAGTTTATCTGAGAGATTAATCTGTTTCCATTACATATGAAGACAATACTTAATATCATTCATTTTTAGTAACGTGTTACCTGTAAAAAATTCAACTTTTCTCTGAAAAGTACTTAGGCACTATAAATAGATTTATTTGGCAGTAGTTACGCTAATCTATATATCTAAATGCTTACTAGAGTCAAAAAAACCACAGAGAATCAGCTTCACATGATATAAAACTAGTGCTAAGAGTGATTTAAATTTCAAAATCACAACAGAAGGGTTTTTCATGGAAGCGGCTGTAAGAACATGGGAAAGCATACACCTGAATGCTTCTAGCTGCTTCTGAAGCGATCCTGGGGCCCGCTGACAATCCCAGTATCGTAAGGTTTATTGCTTTACCTTATCTTGTTCAAGCTGTTCAATTAAGTTCTTTGCATCACGCAACTGAGTGATAAGTTTAGTCTTCTCAGCCATATGAAGCTCCTAAAAAAATTTTAAAAATTCATTTCCATCTCTACGAAAGCTTCTCCTCATATGAAACTCTAAACATTGTGTCTACTTTTATCTGATCTGAACTCCTGCCAGTCCAGCAAGAGCGATGGGACACAGGACACCGTGCGGGGCGGGGACCCCGAGTCCCGGGGCACCTGGCCGTCCGCGTCCGCCCCGGCCGGCTACGGAAGGAGGCGAAGGCTGCGCAGAAGAGGGAGCCGCAGGGCCGCGCTGGGGCCCGGGGTCTAGCTTCCCAGGGTCACGTGGGGCCAACGCATTTGCGCCCTTACCTTCATCTTCTCCAGCTCTTGGAGCCTCTCCTCCAGCTGCTCCTGCAGGGCCTCCTTCTCGCTGGTCAGCAGCGCGCACTGCTCCTTGTGGGACTGGATCGTGGCCTTGCAGCGCTGCAGGAGGTTCTCCTGCCGCTTGACGCGCTGCTGCAGGACGTCCAGGGTTTTCGCGGCAGCTCCGTCTGCGGCTACCAACAAAGCAGCACGGGCAAGGGCCGTCAGTCAGCCAGGGCCGGAGGGCGCTCCGGGGACTGGGCTCTGTCAGCACGCGGGGGGTCCGGAGGGGAGGGTCCCGCCCTCCCGGCCTCTGCCCGTCACTCTTTGTGTGACCGCACCCGAAGCAGCTAGCGGGCAAGCCCCTTGCCTGAGGTACAACCCCGCCCCAAAGGGCACCAAGCACCTGGGAGTTGGCTAACTTACCAGAGCCCTTTCTAGAGGATCACCTTTTGTTATTCAAAAGTACCTCTGTGTCCTCGCTCCCCTCCCAGAAGGATTAATAAAATATTTTCTAATGTATTCTGATCTGTTCCTGATAGGAGTTCTGGCAAGTGAAGCTTTCTACACTCTCCATACGCTTATGGGTGAAGTTTTCATGCCCACGGGGGATTTCAGGGCCCTTTACAGGCTGGGGGCTCACACACAGCGGTTCAGCACCTCACCCTGGGCCTGCCTGGACTAAAAGTTTATCATAAACATCTTTGAGAGAAAGAGCTAGTAAATAAAAGTGGGGATTTTTATGTATCGTCAAGTCTCCAAAAGAGTGTGGAGAGTAATAACTGGATTCTGAGACAAAATTTACTATTTCTTCTTCTTTTTTTAATGTTTGTTTATTTTTGAGAGAGAGAGAGAGAGAGAGAGAAAGAGAGAGAGACAGCATGAGCGGCGAAGGGGCAGAGAGAGAGGGAGACACAGCATCTGAAGCAGGCGCCAGGCTCGGAGCTGTCAGCACAGCTGAACTGGGGAGTCAGGACCTGAGCTGGACGCTTTAACCAACAGAGCCACCCAGGCGCCCCTAGTCCTTCTTTTCTAATTAAAAACAAATACAGATATCTTTGAACACAGAAGTATTTGAGCGGTATTACTAAAACAATGAAATAGCCAAACACTGACAGTAACAAAGTCATTAAACAGGCTGATCTGCTTGTATGAAATCTAGCTACTCCTATCAGTAAGAAGTGTGACATCACGAACTCTAGTCTATGTGCTGCCGAAGTAAGCGCTGTAATGAACTTTAATTACAACACAACGTGCTGCTGCCCACACACTTCCAAGTCTTAGAACAACTGCTCAGGTACATTCCCCCGAGCGACGACGAGGAACCGAAATGACCAACACTCCACGTCTTTCTGGCACACGGAGGAGGAGGCTTCCACCGGGGCCCGCTCCGCGCCCGGACACCCTCGGCTGCCTCCTCGGGTTGGAAGCGGACTTCCTGACAAGGGGACGCTCACCTGCTGGCTCTGGGTCAGCCCCCGAGTCCGCCGGAGGGAGCGGCCTCGGGAAGTCCGCACTGGGCGCTAAGTCCGCACCCGTCGGGCCGTTCCGCAGCCGCTGTTTCAGCAGAGAGACCTAACAAAAGATTCGTACAGTAGAAAAAGAAAGATAAATGACGCGGTTTCTTGAAAAGAGAGAGGCGACAGAGGAAAGGAGATTCTTTTTCTCCGTAATGGGGGGGGGAAATCAAAGTAAAATGTTTACTCTTAAGTGCAGTTGATTTTTTTATTTGCTATATTCAATGATATCATAGTTAGCCAAAAGACACAATAAACTTAAAAATTATACTGAAAAAGAAAACTGAGGAAAAGCAAGAGTTCTAAAAATAGGCCAGGGGTGCCTGGGTGGGAGCTTCCAACTTCAGCTGAGGTCGTGAGTTCGAGACCCACATGGGCTCACTCAGAGCCCACTTTGGATTGTGTCCTCGCTCTGTGCCCCTCCCCCACTCATTCATCTTCTCTCTTGCGCACGCGCGCTCTCTCTCTCAAAATCTAAAAAAAAAAAAAACAGGTGATTTTGGGGCACCTGGGGCACCTGGACAGCTCCGTGGGTTAAGGGTCTGATGATTTCAGCTCAGGTCCTGGTCTCACGGTCCTGGGATGGAGCCCTCTGTCAGGCTCTGTGCTGAGCAGGGAGCCTGCTTGGGATTCTCTCTCCCACTGCCCCGCCCCGCTCATGCTCGCTCGCTTGCTCTCTCAAAAAAAAAAAAAGGCCATTTTGTAAATCTAGAACCTCAAAAAAAAAACTTAATTTTTCTTTATCCAAAAACTACACATTTTTTCTTTTTAATCTTTTACCTGCGTCTGAAGAACACTGATATACTGATCTTTTTCCTCTAAAGATGCGTCAAACTCCTCCTGGAGATGCTTTTTTGCTTGCTGATCCATTTGCAGCTCCTAAAACACAAAGAGTTTTATAAGTAGTTTTCAGTAAAAAACAAAAAAATACAAATTTGAAGTTTTCAAAGTTTAAAAGCAGAATCAATCCAGATGTGCACTTCTCTTACAGTAGGGTATCAGCGGCAATAATTAGAGAAGGATCCGCACGTAAAACATCAGTACATATCCCAGCAGATAAGTTTCTTCCTCACAAAACATGAAGGTCCAAAAAGAGAGTGTAGTTTTAGGGTTGGAATGATGGCTCTATGATGATGCTCATGTGGAGAGGGTAAACAATTACTCAAGATAAAAAATCGTTCTCCGACTTTAAGACGTCTTACTCCTCGCGCGATCTTAATGCATGTGATCTAAATCTGCACTGTTTTCTCCCAAACAGATAGCCAACACACCCTCCCTCCTCCCATAACACAAAAGCAAGGGACAAAGTCAGAAGCCTTCTCTTCTGTAAAACGAAAAGGTTGAACTAGTTAATTACCAAACGGAAAAATTTCAAGTTCCTGAAGTTACTTCTTTCGGTCATTAGCAAGCCTTCCTGACTAAACCCAATGATTCCAGCTCTCTGTTACCGCGGTCACCAGTAACTCCCTCCGCACCTGAGGCACCTGCTCTCCGTCTACACCCTGGGCCCTTACTTTGCTCCGCCCACCCACAGACCCTTGGCATCCGCCCCGGGCTCAGCCCTGCGCCTTCGCGGCTGCTCTCTTCCACTCACTCCATGAGAACGCTGCGACGACGGTCTGGAACCTGCGGAACATCCCACCAAAACCCGCCTATTTTCTAGGAATCCCACTCTTCCAATTCCCTGAGCACAGAACAGTCACGGTCACATTTCACCTTCTGCGCCCATCCCTGCACATAAACAAAGGCTTTTACTGCTTTTACACTGTTTGAGGCGTGTCGTTTCCTACATCCATAACCAGAGTCCAGATCCTCATCGTTTCAATGACGAATTTCCTCAAGAAAGAAGTCTGACCTCACGTCTTCCTCTGATTTAATCCACCCCTGGCACCCACACCTGCTAGAAACTTTTCCTCAAACAGTACTTTCAAGGACTTAAGCAACGCAATGTTTATGAAACTACGTTGTATAAAACTACTGATAAAACTCTTGATGTTTCGCAACGTTTCAAACTCACTCCTTCTCGAACCCTGAAGCCCCAGCCGTCCTCTACTCGCCCCGACACCCACACCGCCCCCGGGACCCACAGGCAGTGGGAGCGCCCGCCCGACGCCCCCACGGCGGCGGTCTCCAAACGCCAGTCTCTGAGCCAGGACACGCCCACGACACAGTCCCCACTGATCACGGTGAGGTGACAAACAGAAAGCCAATGTAGAGAGTTTTTCTTTCATTTAAACAACTGTTTTACTCTGAGAATATGTCCTTCCTAATCTTTTCTGTTGTTAAAAAAAAAAAACAACGTTTCAGGGCCCCTGGCTCAGTGGGAAGAGCAGGCAACCGTTGACCCCAGGTCACGACACAGGTGTGGAAATTACTTACAAATCTTTAAAAAATCTTTCTTTCATGAAATAATGACAAAAAAGAATCTGGTTCCTTATTCTCAATATGCTACTTGAAAAAATAAAAGTGTGCAACTCGATGATAATTCTCCTTCCCCCATATCTGGAAGGAACCAGAAGGTAACCTTTCAGTCCGTGGAAGCCAGTGAGTCCGGAAAGCACTGCCCTCCATGACTCTGCACAGGCCAATTCTTTATGGTCCTTTGCTTCCCTTAAAATTCATTTCTTCCAAATAATGTTCTACATCCTACCATACTAGATCCTGCTATGCGCCATCTCTAACAGTCAGCAAAAACTCCTCATTTTTTTTTTGGAGAGACAGAGAGCACATGTGCACAGAGGGGAGAGGGAGAAAGAGAACCTTAAGGAGGCTTCACAGTCAGTGCAGAGCCTGACACAGGGCTCAATCCCACAACTATGAGATCATGACCTGAGATGAAATCAAGAGTCAGACGCTTAACCAACTGAGCCGCCAGGCGTCCCAAAATTCTTCAACAGACACGATGATCTTCAGGTTTTAAATGTTTTCATCTCTCCGTCTAGATAAGAAGTCTCTGGATGCAACAGCAGCATCTTTTAGTCATACACTCCGCTTCTCCCCCGTCACCTTACCCTATGCTACTGATAAGTACTCCATAAACAATACAGACTACAGTTACAAAACACTTAAGAACTGTCTACTTATATCCTGGTAACAGCCCACAGGCTGACTAGCCATTTGTCCGATACTTCCACGACAGGGATCTTGCTAGCTCTAGAACTGGACCCTAGAATCTGGGGTCGTTTCCTACTGTAAAACTTTCTTCTGGAGCTCCTGGGGGGCTCAGTTCGTGAAGTGTCCGACTCTGGCTCAGGTCATGATCTCACAGCTGGTGAGGTCGAGCCCCGTGTCGGGCTCTGTGCTGACAGCTCAGAGCCTGGAGCCAGCTTCAGATTCTGTGTCTCCCTCTCTCTCTGACCCTCCCTGACTTGTCCTCTGTCTCTCTCTCTCTCGCTCTCTCTCAAAAACAAATAAACATTAAAAAAAATTTTGTTTTGATTAGATCTTCAGGGTATATCTATATGATTTAATCTTTTTAGCACAATAATAATAAATGGCTCCATAATATTACTAAATATAACAAACTAATTCAATAATGTTCCTATTGTTGGCCATTTGGACGGTTTCCAAATTTTGGCAAATCTTGAAATTAACATTTTTATGCATATGATCTGCAAGGTCTTTCTAATTATATCCTTAGAAAACCCAACGAGGAAAATATATCAAGTACATTAACTATTTCACTATTTTTTATCTCTGCCCTGTTACCCATTATGTTCAGATGTGATTTCAAGGTGCAAAAAATGAACCTTCTTCCCTAAAGGTAGCTAATAATGAACCGTATCTGGGTGAGCCTGGAAAACGTTCATGCCACGCACAGCCCGAAGGACAGAGAAAGGAGCAAATACTAAGACGGTGTATTCATTTATTCCCCATTTACCTGGCCTTAAAAGGGATTCAGACCCCTATCATGTACGGATGAGCTCCTAATTTTCATGGTTTTATTACCTTTCTCGTAATACAATATTCCTATTTAATATCTGTTGATAAGATTCAAGATCAGGCAAAGGAAATTACATGCTAACTGTTGGGAATGGTTTTGCTTACCTTTTTCCTTCTTTATCTGATTCATTAACAAATACCTAATATGCTAGAAATCCACATAAGACAGATACTCTAAGAAATATTAGGAGAGATCTTCAGGGATTCTCCTCATGTGCATATTCATAACAACATGAGGAAGAAATAAAATACTAAGTAAGCAATGTTTTCTGGCTATCTTTTTTTATTATTGCCCACAGTATTTGTTAGCTGTTTATTTATCAAGAGAAACTATCCCATAACCGAGTATTGATGTGCCATAACCGAGAAACACAGCTCAGTGACAAATTTCCACGAAACTCAACCCAAAGAAATCCCTTACATTCCAAAATCATTTTACACCCGGAAAGACACCAGCCTCTTGATCTCCTCAAAATCTCCCATGGAATCATAAACCTCTAGAGAAGTCTGCATACGCCTTTCTTGGCGCAGCCACAGAAAACCTGCGGAAGGCGACCACCCGGAGGCCGCAGGGCCCGGGGCGAAAGCGCGGACGGCCCCCACGGCGCTGGGGTCTTCCCAGTGCTGGCCTCAAACCCGACTTCCTTCCTGATGCCCCGGCCATCTGCGTGTACCAACCACCTGGTCTAAATCAACAAAGTACCAATAGACCTGTGTGTCACTTCTCTTCAGACTTTAATTCCTAAGAAGCAAAACATTTTATGACTTATACCACTTTGAAGGTTTAATTAAATACTTATCAAGATTTTACGGATTATACTATTTAGTTGAAGGGAATTCTTTGTCCTTTGAGAACAAAATTTAAAATACCCAGACTCACTTATCCATTTAGTATTTATATATAAATTACTGAATAAATCTTTATGTAACTGGAACCAGGGTTATAGTCAGAAATAGATCTTAGCTGCTAAAAAACCTAGTATAGCTATTTACCAAACAGGATTTACTATACGGCCCCTAGACCCCGTGTTCCTGCTCTTTTCCCTCGGCCCAGCTGCCCCCTGGCCGCTTCACTGACGACAGTCTTGACCACAGGCAGTGTGGGGGGCAGAATATGGCCCCACAGACGCCAAGCCCTGACTCCTGAACCTGGAATGGATCAGGAGAAGGACGCAGGTGGGATTAAGAGCTCTGAAATACGGAGATTACCCTGGATTATGTGGGCGGGCCCAACGTGATCACACGGGTCCCTAGAACCAGAACCTTTCCCGGCTGCATTCAGAGACAAGGGGAGAAGCGCCTCTGGTGGAACGGGCAGCGATGCAACACTGGCTGCTCTGAACACGGAGGCGGGGGCTCTGCGACGTCCAGGGGCCGAAGGATGCGGCGGCCTCAGCAGCTGGGGACGGCAGAGACACCGACTGCCCCCGAGAGCGTCATGAAGGACAGCCCGACCAACACCCTGAGTCTAGCCTGGTGAGACGCGTGTCAACGTTCTGAGATTCGGGTTGTCTTGAGCCACTAGGGTTGTGGAATCTGTTGCAGCAGCAATAAAAACCTAATACAAGTAGGCAGATACTAGAAATAACTAAAATGTGTCAACCTGTGGCTCTGACAAGTATTTCCTAAGAGCATTTTTATTTTCACGAGGACTAAAAGGGAAAGAATACATATGTAATGGCTTATGATATAATAGTATAGATATGGAAAAGATTTTTAAATGGTGGAAAAAATGGAATAGTATATAAAATTTTATTTAGCTAATTTCATTCATCATAAGTGATGGTGGTAGTATTAGTCTTGTTATCCTAAGACTGCTGTGTTTATAATGCTGGAGTAAGGCCAGTAAGTGATTTTGGGTCTTTTAATTTATCATCAGGTTCTTCCACAGATGAAGAATAAGGAAAAGAAAGGAATGTCGGGGGATGTGTAGATTAAGGGGGTTTGTAAGATACGTCAAAACAACTGTCACACAGGCAAGGCCGTGTGCCTGGAGGTGCGCACTCAGGAGCTAAGCCTCAGACTCCACGCCGCCAAGGCAGTACAGCGGAAGTCAGCAGTCACTTTTGGAGAAAGGGACGGGACTGTGACTGGGCTGGGGGACCAGGGACATTCTACTCCTTGACCTTGGTGGTGGTTATAATGTGTTCACCATACGCACACACGCCATATATTTTGTGCATGATTTTCTGTATTTGTTATACTTTATAGTTAAAATATTCAAACATTTTACCGTAGGTGACACGGCAGCGATGCAGACTCCTGTCCTCTAACCAATATAACTCAGTAATGCCCGTCCTCCTCAAGACAGGCCAGGAGCAGGAGCGAGTATAAAGTGTGATTCCAAGTGGTAAATATTCACCTGGATTCTAGTACTTCATTGTGAAAGTTACCCCCCAAAATTATAATGAACTTAATTAAAAAAAAAGAGATGAACATAATATTTATTTAACTTTACCAAGATTATTGGTTGGGGAGAATCAAAAAGAAGGCTGAATACCTAACAGAGGAGACAGGATAGTCGTGGGAGTCGCCACGGGCTGGTCAAGCTGGCAAATGATACTCTTCTGTTAAACATGATATTCTTTCTTTCTTAAGTTTATTTATTGTGAGAGAGGGTATGTGTATGTGTGCGCACCTGCACAGGAGAGAGACAGAGAGAGGGAGAGAGAGAGTCTCACGCAGGCTCCTCACTGTCAGCACAGAGCCTGCCTGGCTGGAGCTCCAGCCCGTGAACCGTGAGATCCCGACCGAAGCCAAAACCAGGAGTCGGATGCTTAACCAACTGAGCCACCTAGGTGCCCTGATAAGACATTCTCATGTCATTAATTCCACAAACAGTATATATATTAGGGAATCCACACAAATAGAAACTGTAAGAACCGATCCCTGATCTCATAGGTTGGGCTGTTTAATTTTCACTGTAGCTAATGAAGTGTATGTGAAACTCTCCCAACAAGTACAAGAGTTCTGACAAATATAAAGATTTAATTACTATTCTCAAAGTACTAATCACTACAACTTACCTCTCTTAGCTCTCCAATTCTCCGAAGTGCTTTATCCTGACTCTGACTTAATATACCCTTTAATTTAAAAAGAAAAAAAGGTTGATTCAAACAACTGCATGGCATACTAATGAAAAGCAAGTAGAAAAAGAGTGCAAATTATTGAACTTTAACATCCTTTACGTTGGGACTATGCAACCACAGCTCTCTACCGCCACTTAGTGGCAGAATTACATACATCTAGAAATAAAAATCCACAGACCATTCACAGATACACAAACAAGGTACCCCCAGACTGTAGGAATAAGATGAATTTTTGAGTATGAATTTATGAAATATCAATAATACAATGGATTAAATCAGAGCTACTCCTCATTTCAAAAGACCCCATGTTCAAGAAAACATTAAAAACTCTGTAATAAACTGATTTCCACATTTGTTAATGACAATGAGAACACTGAATCAGCAATAAATAACTGGTATTATCATTCTGATTATACTCCAGATCAAAGCCAGAAAATTTAATGTTGTACTTAATGGAGATTATTATTTATGGCAGATTAAGTATTTTGCAGTGCTGTGCACGGGGAAAGTAATTAGTGTACTTAGAGGGGACACAATGCTGAAGTGTTAATAACTTTTACTGTAAAAAATAAGACTATATTTTTTTGTGCATGACTTTCTGTGTCTGTTATATTTTACTGTTAGAAGATGTTAAAACGTTTCTCACGAGCAGGGAGAAAACACGCTAACCCCCTAACAAGAATAAGCCAATACTCCCCATCCTTCTCCAGACAGGACAGAAGCAGCAATTAATGCAGCAGGATTCCAAATGATAAATATTACATACTGCATCACAGCAAACCGAGGGCGCCGTGTGCAGTGGGGTGGACGCTTCCCCTGAGCTCTGACCGTGAGCCGCCAGCGGGGACACCGGGCGGGAAATGTCCAGCCCCAGAACAGGGGGCACAGTGGGGCTGAGGTGGGTCACCCGGAAGAGCTTCCTCTCTCCACATACTTAGCCAAGGGCTTTACAAGCAGCCGCCTCAGACAAAAACAGAGAAGACGCTTGTGTGTGGACCCTGACATCACGGTACGGAGCAGAGATGCCTGCAGACACGTCAGAAGTAGAAGGGAAGGTCTAGGATGTCTCCACTAAAACAGAGGTGCGGCCTGCAAACTGAGATCCTGGAGAGCATGCTGGAAAGAGGCGGACATGCCTGAAGTCTGAACCTCTTAAACACTGCAGGGGATCCAAAATTCAAAGAAGCCCATCCCTACCAGAGGGAACACCTCTGGAATTTCTCATTCGCTCCCTTTATTAGAACAACGGGGCGCCTCGGTGGCTCAGTTGGTGAAGCATCCAACTCCTGGTTTCAGCTCAGGTCATGATCTCACAGTCTGGGAGTCCGAACCCTGGAGAAGGATTCTCTCCCTCTCTCTGCCCCTCCCCTGCTTGTGTCCTTTCTCTCTCAAAATAAATAAATAAACTTAAAAAAAAAAAAGTCCAGTAGTAAAATAAATAAATACTTGGATCACATGGGGAACTACTAAAAGTGGGGGTCAGAACTATCTTACCGTAAGACTCTAATTTTTAAATACTGCATGAAACAATATCACAGGCAAGCTATCACTTACTTGGAGCTTCTTCTTCTCTCTCTGAAGAGTCTGATAAGCTGTAACAAGCTAGAATACAGAAAAAGTCACCAATATTGTCAGTCATTCCTTAATAAATGAATCTTTTAAAGACTGCTAAAGCATCGATCTTTATGAAAGTCAAAAATACACGAGTCAGAAGAATTCTTTTATAGATAATTCAACCTAAGTAGATGCATATAATGCACAGTCAAAAGTAACAAAGGAGATGTATTTCTAAAAAATAAAACATAACTTGACTCTATGAAGATATTAAACCTGCACTTGATTTCACCTCAGGCACACACACCTTTAACTTTGAGTACCTGCTCAAGAACAGGGCAGAGATCAGGGCCAACTTGCCTAAAGGCCTGAGGCTGCCCACACAGGAGCCTCGGGCCCTCAGCGACAGCAGCCCTGGGAGCCGGCCAGGAAGAGAAACTCTTGGGTCCCACCCCAAACTAACTGAACTGGGGGTGGGGGGAGGTATGTGTGCTTATTCAGCAAGCTCCCCAGGTGCGTTTTTGCTTCAGGCTACTATAGACCACGTAATTCTTCTCTACCAGTCTGATTATAGGAAATGGGACTATGGCTGGGTAAAAATCTGAAGAAAGGGATTCATGACCAATAGATCAAAACTGGTAATTTAGGTCCTAAAGAGATGTTTAACCATTTAACCTAACTAAATAGGATATTTAAACAGTCTAGCACAACCTGAGGAAATTACAGACAAGCCAATCTTTTAAACCTATAGATTACAAAGCACCATTCATCTGAAGAATAAGCACATGGCTCCAATGAATGATCTGGACCCTCCTTCAGAAGTACGCAGGGCTCTGAGGAGACAGGCTGCAGCTTCAGGAGGTAACACTCTCGTGTCCTGAGCCCTGCCCTGCGCCCCCAAACACCTCTACCGACGCCTTGAGTTGAGAGGCAGGCCATCGTGGAAGGTGAGTTCAGCAATAAAGAATTTAAAAAATAAAATTAAGTTAAAAGTCTATCTAAGACCACAATCATCTCCTCTTACCGCCTTAAAATAGGTATTATTACCGGATCGGAAAATGGTGGTCAACGAGCAGGGAGCAGAACAGGCAGAAGAGAAACCCAACACCTAGACGTCACTTACAGCACCACCTCACCCGGTCCCCTCCGACGGCAAGGACAGACAGACATGAAGACCATGTGCTCTCTCCATCCCTTATAAGCTGAGCGACTCTATTGGACGTGGCTCAGAAGAGTCATGAGTCAGTGATGTGAGCGCCTGACTGTAGTGCTGAGTTAACAGACTGTTAGGACAACACAACGTGCACGGTCTTGAAAGGAAAGGAAAGGAAAAAGAAAAAAAAGGAAAAAGGAAAAAGGAAAGGAAAAGAGGAAGGAAGGAAGGAAGGAAGGAAGGAAGGAAGGAAGGAAGGAAGGACGAACCAGTGAACGAGCCCAGGGGCAAATCGCTCCCGAAAGGCCTCCCCGAGGAAGAACAGTGTTACCTGCACAGGACACGGAGGCAACGGCCCAAGGGGAGGAAAAGAAAAGACACGGAGTGGGACTGCTTCCACCCTCCCCTACACACAGACAGTGCCACCTCAGGTCACCACAGACAGTGCCACCTCAGGTCACCACAGACAGTGTCACCTCAAGTCACCAGCGACAGTGCCATCCTCGAGGGGTGTAGCAGTTAAAGATTCAAAGATTCCTTTGAGGCAAAGTTTAAATGTAGGTCCCATGGGTGTGACCCAAACGTGTCTGAAAATGAGACTGCCTGAAACCCGACTAGGGTAAGCGGTGATGGGAGTCCGCCGCCAGAAGAGCTCCCTCCGGAACCACTGCAGTCAGAAGACGCACAGGGACAGGGATGTGACGAGGCGGTGTCCCCGCAGGGTTGAGGAGGGGAGGGGCTGGGGGAGAAAAGGGGCACGGGTCGTGCACACCAAAGGCTACAGACAATGATCTCCAAAATTTTACTAACGAGTCTCGCCAAAGGGATTCTCTACCCCCGCAAACCTTTAGCTGGCTAAGGCCGCAGACCGCCCACCCTTAGCACTGCTCAGCGTACATGGGGATCGATGGTCCAGCCGGCCACAAGAACAAAACCCACACAACAACAGGAACCAGAGAACGAGGGGAAATTGTTCATATTGGCAAAAAAAAAAAAAAAAAACCCGCGCTCCTACCTCGGAACATCTTCCTTTGTAGCTGTTCAGCCTCCGTTCCATCTTCCGCAAGCACTGGATCAACTGTTCTTTGTTGAGACCGTCCAGACTGGGCAGCGGGTCTTCTGGCTCACTCTCCATGTCAGAGGGCGGGTCAAAGGCGGCCGCAGAAGAGTCCTGGTCAAATCGAGTCAGGGACTCCCTGGAAGACGTTCGGACCAAAGACTCTTTGGAAGAAGATCTGAGCAGAGACTCCTTCAGCGGGCTGCGAAACAAGGACTCCATGGACGGCACCCGGAGCTGGAGCTTCTGCGCAAAAGACTGCGTGTCGCCTGGCTGCAACCGGAAGCCAACAAGGTACGTGGTCAGGACGCACATTTAGACTTCTGGTGTTCCTCCTCACCACCAATAGTGTGCTAAAGCTCCAACAAGTTCAGTCTACACTCCCGACAGTCTACGTAATACACTGTTTTCTGAAAAGCATGAGGCCCCTGGTTATTTATGAAAAAGCTGGGGCACAGGTGCCAGGTCCGTCACCGAGCAGTGGAACGACCTTCACTGAGTCACGTCCCTTCAGCGTGCACGCCTGCAAGGACAGAGGACGCCACCCTCTCCCCGCTGGCCTCGCAGGTGTGCCGCGAGCACGTGAACACGCGGCCAGAAGGCCCGGGAAGCGGGGCTCTCGGGGCGCGTGCCCAGCGCCTAAAGTGGGGTGAGCGGTGTGCGGGGGGTGGCTAAAACCAAGTGGGCTTTGCCCGGAGTCTCCCCGGAGGGGCTGCTCCGGACTGCCCTCCTTCACAAGAGGGGAGGGCGGGGGGGGGGGGGGACACGTAGCGAGCCCACTTTGTTCCCCGCGAGAGGGCCAGGCAGGGCTGGCCGGTGCCATGAGCTCATGGACGGATGAGAAAAGCCCCGGCCGGAACCCCCGCATGGGTCAGTAAGTCTGAAGTCGCAGACGGTAATAAGCAAGAGCCGCTCTCCGAATTTGAATAATGTACTGATTTGAAGGACAACAATGAAAAATAATGTAATTCAGCAAACTGCTCTCACCTGTGCCTTTCTGTTCAGGGGACAGTAGTCAGCATTTCACAGGGATTCCTAGGGACTCATTCTCACCGGTGTGCCCCAGGGTCACCTCTCAGCGAGGCCGGGAATGAATGCTCAGGGAAGACTGAGGCCCGTGTGGGCAAAAGTTACAGGAAGACAAAAGTACTCTCTTCAGTATACAATCTTAGAAAAGGGAGTCAGGAACACGTTGCGCAGGGATGCTAGGACCGGGTGACAGTGTGAGGCGGGGAGGGGGTGAGCACGGGAGAGCACGCTCCGCCCCCTTCCCAGGCAGGAGACTGACCTGGAAACAACCCAAACATGCCCCACTGAAGGATACATTATGTCCATTACAATATATGGAAGGAGGTTCAGACAACATTAAGTGGGAAAAAAATCAAGGTAGAAAATAACATGCATGCTGTGAACTCATTTTGATTTAAAGCAACGACAGGCACTTTCCCCTATACAGTACGAACATCTGCACAAACACAAGTTTTACCTTTATGGGGGGGCGGAGAAAGTCTTACGGGGGAGGAGGGACCCTATACTCAAAACCTTTTAAGAACTGCTTTCCTGATACTCCATGGCCCGCCACTTCTGACCTAGGCAAAAAGTGCTTTTCGCTCCGCAGGGCCAGCGAACTCCCCGAGGACAAACAAGTGACCGCTGGATCCGGCTGCCATGTGCGGGCCAGCCGGGAGCTCGCCAGCAGTGTCAAAGGCGAGTCTCTGCGGAAGCTGTTAGCCCAGTAACTGCCGCCTCACCACATCTGGAAGCGAGTGTACGAGCCTGGTGACCCCCGCCTGTGGGCGCCTGAATTCAAATCCTGGCTCCCATGCTATGTTCTACGTGACCTTGACCTAAATACTTAGCTTCACTAGTCTTCCTTCTTCCTCTGTACAACGGGGATGCCGCCGCCGCCGCCCACCTCACACGGGTGCCGAGGGGCTGAGGAGCTAACACACGCCAAGTGCTCACAGTGTCCACACGCTCAGTATACATTAATAACGATCACTGACACCAGAGAAAGGAGACTAAAATAAAAGACAAACTGACAGATAAGAACGGCATACACGAGCTTATGCGGCAGGCCCTTCTGAGGACTCAGTAGCTAAGAGCACAGGCTACGAAACCAGACGTCTTGGGCCCAAGGCCTGGCTCTGCCCCCACTGGCAACATGACCTTGGGCCCCGGGACCCAGCCTCCCGGGCCTCCGCCTCCTCACACAAGAAATGGGGTAAGAGCTGCACTCGTCACACAGGGAGGCTGTGAAGAGTAATAAACCAATGCGTGTGCAACACTTCCGAGTGTGGCCTGCTGAAGGCGCACAACAAACACTGGCCACCACCTGGTGTCCCGTCTTCCTGTCTTCTCACCAGGCCCCAGGGTTGTTCGGAGTAATGACACTCACCTTCCAAACACAAATTAAAGCCACATGAGACACCACCACACATCCGCCAGAATGGCTAAAATTAGAACTATGGAAAACACCAAGTATTGGTAAGGATATGGACTAGTCCACTTTGGAAAATTACCTGTCAGCAGTTACTAAGACTACACACATTTGGCAATTTCATTACTTGTATAGACTCAACGGAAATGTGTACGTACGGTCAGCAAAAGACAGACTAGAAAGTTGACAGCAATCTTATTCAAAACAGCCCCAGATGTGAAGCTATTGTGGATGCCATCAATAACCGGATGATTAAACTGCAGTCCGTCCACCGACAGAGTACTAGACAGCAATGCAAATGACTTACAACCTCAGTAAGACGGACGGATCTCATAAAGCACGGAGCAAACGACGACAGACGACAGAGTACGCATTTGTATTCCACTCACACGAAGCTCAAAAACAGGGAAAATTAACCTCGATGTCAGGACAGGAGTTATCCTTGGGAGTGAGACCCTGGTAGCGTCGGTTTCTTGCTTTTTTTTTTTTTTTAAATTTTTTTAAATGTTTTATTTATTTTTGATACAGAGAGAGAGCACGAGAGGGGGAGGGGCAGAGAGAGAAGGAGACACAGAACTGGAAGCAGGCTCCAGGCTCTAGGCTGGCTGTCAGCACAGAGCCCGACGCAGGGCTCGAACCCACGAACGTGAGATCTGACCTGAGCTGAAGTCGAAGGCTTAACCGACTGAGCCACCCAGGCGCCCCTTCATCTGTTTCTTGACCTGGAACACTGGCTACAAAGGTGATTTGGTTCGTAAACGTTCAGAAAGCTGCATAAGGTGCACGTCATACTTTTCTGCATACATGTGTTACACTGATATATTTCAATTAAAGGAGTTCTTCTAATTCGCTTTTCCCAGACCCTGTTTGATCCAGGAGGGGGCCAGGTGACTGAGTTCAGTCACTACGATACACTACACAGGGAAATCTATAAAATGGAACCTTCTAGGAGAGATGTTAGTTTCTTTACAAAAAGGAATACACCTTTAGTCCTTGCCCTCAGTCTTTTCTACTGTCTAGAATGAAGATGGAATTCTTGGAGGCCAACGTGCAGTTGTGGGGGGAAGGCAGCGGTAAGCTGTGGGGGACAAGCAGCTACAGGAGGCCCCGAACGACTGCTTATCATCAGGCCCTCTGATACGAGAAAATCACGCTCCCGCTGGTGCCAGCTGCTGTCAGGCTTCTGACGGCAAAGACTTTCAGAGATTGAGATTCATTTCTTAAGAAACTGATGGGGGTTAGAGAAGGAGACATGCATGAGCACAAACAATGAACACATCAGAGTGACTTCTGATTCCCTTCTCCTCCATCTGACCCCGTTTTCAAGCCGTCCTTTTTACCCCCCGAATACGACTCTTGTTCAGAGCCTTATCCTCCACAAGCTGGCACTGCAGCCCCTTTCCCTCCCCCGCCTCTCGTCTCTCACCCAACCTGTCCTGCCGCGCTGTCACCAGAACTGTCTTCCTAAGACATCACCCAGGTCACTTCATTCCAGTTCTTAAGCTGGATTCCCATTTAATATGAGGCTCAAGATCCTGAGCTTATATTCACGGTTCCCATTTCCCAAGACCCATTTCTCTCTAGACTCACCCCTCCCTGTACCAAAACCCTGAGTCCTAACAGACAACTTCCCGCCCGCCCCTTCAACAAATGCATCACCGCCTCTGTACCCGCCCATCACTGCCCTGCCTGTGAGGACCCAGAGATCCTTCCAGACTCAGCTCAGATGTCTGCTCCTCCAAGACGCCTCAGGTCTCACTCCTCAGACATAGCCTTTCTTTGCGGCCCGAGCTGTCCCCGGAGCCAGTCCCAGAGCGCTTCCTGCACTCGGACTCCGCAGCAGGTGCTCACACAGAAGTAACACCCAGCCGAGTTGTTCAGGCCCCGAAATCACCACAGTGACTAAGTCACGGGCTCTGAACCAACTCCCTGACCTGAATCTCAGCGGCACCACCTACTAGCTTCAAGGCCTCTGTTTTAATTTTCCCATCCGCAAAATAGAAATAACAAGAGTCCTGCCCAGGAGTACTGTTATGAGAATTAATGAAAACATTTAAAACAGTTAAAATAGCGTGCCACATGCAGTGCGTTCTCCTGCCATTGCGTCTGCTACACGCATGCTCTCACCCCTAAAGATGTGCACTTAGAAAACAGTCCATCTCTTTGTCTCTGCCTCCCTGCCACAGCACTTTCCATGAAGCAGGGGCTTGGTGCACATGTGTTCAGTCAGACCTTCATCTGGCAGGATGATCACGACGGTCCAACAAGAGATGTTTCGGCATTCGATGCTTGGTCACAAGGATATCCACCCACTACCTCCTTTTATGTATACGGTGTCAGTGCACGGTAACAGGAAGGAAAAGAAATAAAAACATACAGCCACAAGAAGATATCCAAAATAAAGCTCAGAGGAGTTTTATTCATAAGGGTCAAAAACTGGAAACAGCCCAGGTGTCCATTAACAGGCAAATAAACAGTTCAAAAGAACCCTACACAGCAGTAAAAAGGAACGAACTACTGATAACCACAACACGGATGAAATTCCAAAAACACCGCAGTGTGTGAAAAGCCTTCTACAAACGAGAATCCAATACACACACGACGCTACGTATATAAAGTTCTAAACAAGCAAAACTAGGGGCGCCTGGGGGACTCAGTCGGTTGAGTGTCTGATTTCGGTTCAGGTCATGAGCTCACGGTTCGTGAGTTCGAGCCCCGCGTCGGGCTCTGTGCTGATCACTCAGAGCCTGCTTCAGAGCCCGCCTGGGATTCCCTCTCTCCCTCGCTCTCTGCCCCTCCCCCACTCACACTCACGAGCACAAGCGCTCACACTCTCTCTCAAAATACATTTTTTTTAAGAAAACAATATAACTTAGCCATGTAAAAAGAGTGAAATCTTGCCATTTGTGACATGGATGGACCTAGAGGGCACTATTCTAAGTGAGAGAAGTCAAAGAAAGCCAAATGCCATATGGTTTCACTGATACGTAGAATTTAAAAAAACAAAACAAATAAAGTAATACAGATTCATAGATACAGGAAACAAACTGTTGGTTACAAGAAGGGGGAGGGGCTTGGAAAGGAAGGCAAAACAGGCGAAGAGAATCAGGAAGTGCAAGGAAGAAGTCGTAGGGGTGTGACACTCCGCACAGGGAGCTCAGGCAGTAATGGGGGTGGTTTTGTACAGTGACAGGTTCTGGTAACTGATCATGGGGACCACTCCTAAAAATTTCAAATCACTATGACATAAACCTGAAATTAATGGGTTTTATATGTCAATTACACTTCAATTTAAAAAAGTAGCTAGGGAGGTATTACCTTTCAATCAGACCCATTAACTAAAAAGCTAACTGGAGTGAACTTCCCCCGTGACCCATCACTAGAGCCGCTGGGCTGCGTGCCCTTAGGAGCACGTATGTAGTTAGACCACGCCCTAACCCTCTGAAGCTGGTCAGTTCCACAGCAAGGTCCTTTAAATTTTGATTTAACTTGTATTTTTAACTTGAGATTTAATTCTTACATTGTAGTACCTCCATTCCTCTCTCCTCAAAGTAATCAAAGTATTAATACTTTTTTAAGAAGTCAAGCACCGGACTCTGGTTAACGATATGCATGCTAACACATTACGCAGGAGGAGGCTATGGCCCGCAGCTCACTCGGGACGCAGGGGCGCCTTGGTGGCTCGGTCGGCTGAGTCTCCCACTTTGGCTGAGGTCATGATTTCATGGTTCACGAGTTCGAGCCCCAGTCAGGCTCTGTACTGACAGCTCAGAGCCTGGAGCCTGCTTCGGATTCTGTGTCTAACCTCTCTCTCTGCCCCCCCCACCCTCCTCCCGCCCTTTCTCTCTCAAAAATAAACATTAACAAAATTTAAAAATAAATAATTTTTTTAAAGTAAACATGGATTGAGCGTCAGATAGAAGAATGTATACAGATTTGTGAAAAAGCAAATAGAGTACCAACGACAGAATCTAGGTGGCAGCACGCAGATGCTCACTTTAAAGTGCTATTTCTGGGGCGCCTGGGTGGCTCAGTCGGTTGAGCCTCCAACTTCGGCTCAGGTCAGATCTCACGTTCGTGGGTTCGAGCCCCGAGTCAGGCTCTGTGCTGACCCCTAGCTCAGAGCCTGGAGCCTGCTTCCGGTTCTGTGTCTCCTTCTCTCTCTGACCCTCCCCCTCTCATGCTCTGTCTCTCTCTGTATCAAAAATAAATAAAACATTAAAAAAATTTATAAGAAAAAATAAAGTGCTATTTCTCTGTGTGCTTGAATTTTTCATAATATACTGTGTTGGAAGGGCGAAGGAGTAAATCTTACTAAATCACAGTACTGTGTGCCCAAATCGGCGGATTTACGGGTGTCCGGTCCAGGAACAAGGCGGTCACAGGGAGCCGCGCTTTATGTCATCTCTTCTTCTACCTTGGGGTCAACTCTCTGATTTTCCGCTCCAGTCAAGATGCCCAACCACAGAAGGGGGCTTCAGTCCACCCCCTTCAAGGACATACATTATTCCCAACTTGCTAACAGCCAAGAACCAATTTACCAGAAATGTGTTTAAAAATAAAGACTTCTGAGTAAAGGTATCTGCTTGTTGTAAGAATTAAATGAGGCCATATATATAAAATGTTTAACAATGGCTGACACATAGTAAATACTCAATAACTGCTACTCTATGATCTTTTAGAAAAATATTTATATATTTTTAAAGAAAGTTCCAAGCCTTCGGTGGGCTTCCTATCACCCATGTTCATCTTCACCTTAATTAAAACAAATTTCTCCTGAATGTTATAAAACTGGTTCTCATTCATCCTAGTTTTTGCATTTGTAACAGTATTTAGTCTTTCTGAACTATTCTATAAAAGAGGAAATATGCATTCTAAATACTCTTTTAAATAATATTCATTAGAGATCCCTGGATCTGTTCAGTACCATTCAGACCCGTGCGTGCCTGCTCCATGGCACGTCTAGAAGTGATGTATTTGTAGAGGACTGGTTCGTTTAACCAGGGGGCAGGCCAGGGGCTTGGACTACGCTCGGAACCGGACCAGCTCCTCCCCAAGAAGAACACGGCTCCCAGCTCAGGACCCGTCCACGGAGCGTGAGGAGCTATCCTCCGCCTCTGCGCCAGACGGGACGTCAGAATGCTTAGTCCGCGAACCGGCTGGCTCACAGGGCGGCGTGCGCCTGCGCGTGCGCTCGGGGCCCCGCCCCGGAAGCCGCTCGGCAGGGCAGACGCCAGCGCTCTCCCGGAAGTTCACCTCAGACCCACTGCGGGCACGACGCTTTCAGTCAAGTTTTTTCTTTCGTTTTTGGAAAGAATCAGAAGAATGTCACTTGTGTTGCACACCCCAAATGACTACTTAAAATCAAAGATAACACAAGTTTTCTAGCAGTAAAATACTCTGCCTTAGAGCAAACTTTAAAAGAAATCCCATTTCATCCATTCCCCCCCCACCCCGCTTCCAAATTACGTACTGTCTTTCAAGATAAACCGTCCATAATCTTTTACAACTATAAAGTCACAGTCTTTACTTTCACGAAGTTTTCTCTTTAGTGCCATTGACTTTTAAAATGAGTAACAATGTCATGTTACATAACTGGTGTATATACACATAATTTTTTAAAACTATTCCAAGAAAGCATCAACAAACTCGGATTTACCAAACATATACATCTTCTATCAAATGTTTGGACATCACTGTTTCAGCAGAAAGCCAAAGGCTAATAATACAGACTGACCAACACTCTGAAATGACTTGCTATTTTTTAAAAATAACATAGTAACAGACCTGAGGAGCGGCGGCTTCACTTCCATTAACACTGTCGGGAGGTTTTGTGGCTTGGATAGATGCATTCTAAGGAAAACAAAGAAATATTATAAAGAAAAGGAACAAACTTAAAACCGTTAAGAACAAAGGCCAAGCACCAAGACCTATTAGATACATTCATCAAACGAGATTAGTTCATTTATTAGAATGTTTTCATGCAGGGCAAAACTAGTTTGGTGAGTACTTAGAAAATTTATTTTGCTATAACAGATGTAACTAAATAGCAAAGATTAGTACGTAGAAAAATTAATTTAAGCTCATCACAGACCTCTCCCCGGGATGCTGTCCCGAGTCTTTTTCCTCCATGACAAAATTAACATCAGGGACTCAAATAGCAAAACTCACTCAAATAGACAACTATCCAGAAAACGAGGCAAAGTCAAGTGTTCCCTGTGACAAAATAATACTCAAAGGTACTTGGGCTAAGACCTGAAAAACGTCTTTGTAACAAGAAATGGAACTCCTCGTTCCTCTGAGACCAGCAGCCTAAATGAAACTGTCAGGGCAATTTTCAGAAAAACTTCTAATTAAAAGTATCTTCTTCCACACCCAGAAGCTCTTTGTTCTGTCCCCCTGCTGTGACAGATGCTCTGAACTGAGTGACATCTACTGACTCCATCCGACCGGTGCAGGTTCCGTGACCGTGAAGGAGATTCTTTGAGACTCTGCACTTTATTCTGCATTCATAACGCACTAACCAAAACGAGCGCCCGCAAAGCAGCTCGTGTAAAATCAGCTCTACGTTTTAAACGTAGCATTAGAGCAAGTCCTAGCCAGTCTGTTTCAGGAATTTGGTAGATTTTTAAGTAAGACACTTCCTGGACATGTCTACAGCTGACCAAGGAAAGGTGAAATAACTGAATATTTTTTAAATGTTTATTTATTTATTTGGGGGGGTGCAGACACAGAGGGAGAGAGAGAATCCCCCGATACAGGGTTTGATCCCTCAAACCAGGAGATCATGACCTGAGCCAAGATCAGGTGTCAGACGCCCAACCAACAGAGCCACCGAGGGACCCTAGAATATTCTGACATATAAGTGGATGGCACTCGGCTTTGCAAGTGTCCTCAAATTTCTGAACTCCCATCAGGTATTTGATACTACAAAATTGTTAATTTTAAGGTGTGATTAATGTATT